>NC_060898.1:1867500-1887500 GCF_014805685.1 Silurus meridionalis | reverse complement strand
TTACATATCAACATATCAACAAAAGCTCTGTTTGAACAAACTGCTGTTCACATGCTTCTGTTGAACCAAAAGTTTACATCCAGACAAATGTTTTTGCACAACCTTCATACAGTAAATGGACAATCCTTCTGTACTGGTTGGTGCTACTGGGTTACTGTTTGTCCTTGTCTCATGTTGTTTATTGTCTTTTTCTTCTCTCTTTTTGCACTAAATGTTGCACATGTGCACTTTGTGTTGTTGGTTTAGAGTTGTGTGTATTTTTGTGTTCATTGTGTTGATGTATATTGTATCCTGGAGCACCTGCACTGTATATGGTTGAAAATCCCCTCCTCCAACGTACTGCGTCATGACGTCATTGCGTGCGTTGCGCAATCACGTCCGGTGCGTCAGTCTGCGGCGCAGGGATCAGCTGACGGCTCTGGGGCTTGTAGAGGGCAAAACTGCTCCAGGCTCGAAGTGAGAATAACAAGCGGTTTTGTTATAATTAAACCCCGAACTCCTGCCACCAGGACCATGTTCCAGTGAGGTTTTTGAAGGGTGAGTTGAAACGCTCCGAATTTATTATAACGACATCATCATCATAATAACAGTCATCATATAGAGGGGGCGCGTGGACCCGGAAGCTGCGACATTGCATGAATATTGGGGTTCGGTGTAAATGCAAGTCTCCATGGCGACGGAGGAAAAGCCTCGGGATGACTCGTGTTGTGGAAATGAGAGGTGATGTTTTATAAAATCGTGTGTTTTTGGGAGATTGAGTGAGAATGAAAGGCTAGGAATGGCTAGCTTAGCTTAGCTTGGTGATCAGCAGCAGCCTGATGACTCACTGACTCATCAATACAGTGTAGTAATAATGATTGTGTTGAAACCTGGGGCAGTACACACTTTTTCACCCTGAGATCACCTCCTGCATCTTCATCCATGGCTGTGTTGGGATTCAGCGTCAGTGTTTTGGCCCTCCTGGACACAGGCTGTGTGTGTGTGTGTGTGTGTGTGTGTGTGTGTGTGTGTGTGTGTGAGAGAGAGAGAGAGCTGGAATAATGGTCAGATCTTCAGAAGATGCACTGAGCTCTAATTCAGCAGTACACACATGGACCATGCTGTTCACTGTGCACGAGGTTCTGTTATATAATGCTGAAGGACTGCAGGATTGTAGAACATGCCGAGCTTCAAATATGAGATCTGTTTGAAAAGAGGTGTGGAGGTGCAGCAGATCAACATCCTGGACCTTCTAATTTCTCCTTTCTTTCTTTCTTTCTTTCTTTCTTTCTTTCTTTCTTTCTTTCTTTCTTCTTTCTTTCTTGCTTCCTTCTTTATTGCATGCTTTATTTTTCTTTATTGTTGGCTTATTGTTTTCTTTCTTTCTTTCTTTCTTTCTTTCTTTCTTTCTTTCTTGCTTCTTTCTTTTCTTGTAGCTTTCTTTCTTTCTTTCTCTTTGTTTCTTTCTTGGTCTTTCTTGCTTCCTTCTTTATTGCATGCTTTATTTTTCTTTATTGTTGGCTTATTGTTTTCTTTCTTTCTTTTCTTTCTTTCTTTCTTTCTTTCTTACTTTCTTTCTTGGTCTTTCTTTCTTGCTTCTTTCTTTTCTTGTAGCTCTCTTTCTATCTTTCTTTCTTGCTTTCTGTCTTTCTCTAAAGAAAAGTATTTTTTCTCTTTCCTTAAAAGGTGTATTGTTTTTGCACTTTTCTGCACTTGATGTGATTTTAGTGGATGGAGGTGAGATGAGGTGAGGTGAGGAGGTCTGGCGTTTAGCAGTGTTCCAGTGTATCATGTTCAGTAGATTTGGAGCTCTATAGCAGGAGATCTTCCACTCAAACCCATGGAAAGCAGATATTCATGGAGCTGGAT
Organism: Silurus meridionalis; assembly: GCF_014805685.1. Classification (NCBI taxonomy): domain Eukaryota; kingdom Metazoa; phylum Chordata; class Actinopteri; order Siluriformes; family Siluridae; genus Silurus; species Silurus meridionalis. Next base: position 1,885,652 of record NC_060898.1, on the reverse strand, counting down.
TTGTGCACAGTGGCATTGTCATGCTGGAACATGTTTGAGTCTCCGAGTTTAAAGGGAAATTTCAAATTGTGCGCCTCCAAGTGTGTGTGAAATCTTTGAGTAGGACCATGTATGGGCGGAAAGGTCGGGTGTCCCAATATTTTTGGGTGCTTTTCACGTAATTGTTTACTTTGTGACGTTTCACATTAGTCTGAGTCTGTGCTCAGGTTTAATTATAGAGTTTTATTTTTTTCCACTATGGTCCAGATGTGATCATTACCACACACACAACACACAAACATTTGACTCCTCCCTGGTGATTTATTTTTTGCCCTACAGTGACCTCACTAGATGATTTATTTGTGATAAATATATTGAATGTTTTCTTTCTATCTGTTTTTCTTGGCTCGTTCCTGTTCCCCACCCGGAAGTGTTTTCTGCTGTGAGTGGAGCGAGAGTTTGAACTGATTTGTGTAAGTGCTGTTAGACGAGATCATCAGTATGTGATCAATCAGGCGCTTGTTCAGCACGTAGGAGGTTCTGACTCGGTGCTGATTCTCCTGGTATATCTTCTAGCCAGTGAAGGTTCTATAATGTGTTTAGGATAAATGTCAGCTACAATGGAGCAGGCACCAGGAGTGGAGTGTGAGGTCCTGCTGTGAATCCCCAGGGTTATCCGAAGGGGAAGTGATAGAAGGAAGTAGATTCAAAACTCAACAGTACAAAGTGAGAAAATAAAACCAGTACATTACTGAAATCCCCATATTACTGAAACCAGTACATTACTGAAACCAGTACATTACTGAAACCCCTATACTACTGAAACACCTGTACAATACTGAAACCCCTATACTACTGAAACCCCTATACTACTGAAACACCTGTACAATACTGAAACCCTGTACAATACTGAAATCCCATATTACTGAAACCAGTGCATTACTGAAACCAGTACAATACTGAAACCCTGTACTACTGGAGCACCTGCACTGTATATGGTTGAAAATCCCCTTCCCCTCCAACGTACTGCGTCATGACGTCATTGCGTGCGTTGCGCAATCACGTCCGGTGCGTCAGTCTGCGGCGCAGGGATCAGCTGACGGCTCTGGGGCTTGTAGAGGGCAAAACTGCTCCAGGCTCGAAGTGAGAATAACAAGCGGTTTTGTTATAATTAAACCCCGAACTCCTGCCACCAGGACCATGTTCCAGTGAGGTTTTTGAAGGGTGAGTTGAAACGCTCCGAATTTATTATAACGACATCATCATCATAATAACAGTCATCATATAGAGGGCGCGTGGACCCGAAGCTGCGACATTGCATGAATATTGGGGTTCGGTGTAAATGCAAGTCTCCATGGCGACGGAGGAAAAGCCTCGGGATGACTCGTGTTGTGGAAATGAGAGGTGATGTTTTATAAAATCGTGTGTTTTTGGGAGATTGAGTGAGAATGAAAGGCTAGGAATGGCTAGCTTAGCTTAGCTTGGTGATCAGCAGCAGCCTGATGACTCACTGACTCATCAATACAGTGTAGTAATAATGATTGTGTTGAAACCTGGGGCAGTACACACTTTTTCACCCTGAGATCACCTCCTGCATCTTCATCCATGGCTGTGTTGGGATTCAGCGTCAGTGTTTTGGCCCTCCTGGACACAGGCTGTGTGTGTGTGTGAGAGAGAGAGCTGGAATAATGGTCAGATCTTCAGAAGATGCACTGAGCTCTAATTCAGCAGTACACACATGGACCATGCTGTTCACTGTGCACGAGGTTCTGTTATATAATGCTGAAGGACTGCAGGATTGTAGAACATGCCGAGCTTCAAATATGAGATCTGTTTGAAAAGAGGTGTGGAGGTGCAGCAGATCAACATCCTGGACCTTCTAATTTCTCCTTTCTTTCTTTCTTGCTTCCTTCTTTATTGCATGCTTTATTTTTCTTTATTGTTGGCTTAATGTTTTCTTTCTATCTGTTTTTCTTGGCTCGTTCCTGTTCCCCACCCGGAAGTGTTTTCTGCTGTGAGTGGAGCGAGAGTTTGAACTGATTTGTGTAAGTGCTGTTAGACGAGATCATCAGTATGTGATCAATCAGGCGCTTGTTCAGCACGTAGGAGGTTCTGACTCGGTGCTGATTCTCCTGGTATATCTTCTAGCCAGTGAAGGTTCTATAATGTGTTTAGGATAAATGTCAGCTACAATGGAGCAGGCACCAGGAGTGGAGTGTGAGGTCCTGCTGTGAATCCCCAGGGTTATCCGAAGGGGAAGTGATAGAAGGAAGTAGATTCAAAACTCAACAGTACAAAGTGAGAAAATAAAACCAGTACATTACTGAAATCCCCATATTACTGAAACCAGTACATTACTGAAACCAGTACATTACTGAAACCCCTACTACTGAAACACCTGTACAATACTGAAACCCCTATACTACTGAAACCCCTATACTACTGAAACACCTGTACAATACTGAAACCCCTATACTACTGAAACCAGTACATTACTGAAACCAGTACATTACTGAAACCCCTATACTATTGAAACCCCTATACTACTGAAACACCTGTACAATACTGAAACCCCTGTACTACTGAAACACCTGTACAATACTGAAACCCCTATACTACTGAAACACCTGTACAATACTGAAACCCTGTACTACTGGAGCACCTGTACAATACTGAAACCCCTATACTACTGAAACCCTGTACAATACTGAAACCCCTATACTACTGAAACACCTGTACAATACTGAAACCCCATACTACTGAAACACCTGTACAATACTGAAACCCCTATACTACTGAAACCCTGTACTACTGAAATCCTGTACTACTGAAACCCCTACTACTGAAACCAGTACAGTACTGAAACCCCTATACTACTGAAACCAGTACATTACTGAAACCAGTACAGTACTGAAACCCTTATACTACTGAAACTCCTATACTACTGAAACCAGTACAATACTGAAACCCCTGTACTACTGAAACTCCTATTCTACTGAAATCCCTGTACTACTGAAATCCCTGTACTACTAAAATCCCTGTACTACTGAAACCAGTACACTACTGAAACCCCTATACTACTGAAACCAGTACAATACTGAAATCCCCTTTACCACTGAATCCCCTAAACTACTGAAATCCCTAAACTACTGAAATCCCTATACTACTGAAACCAGTACACTACTGAAACCCCTATACTACTGAAACCCCTATACTACTGAAACTCCTGTACCAAAACTCTTGCACTACTCAAACTATTTCACTGCTCATGCTGTAATCATATTGCTACTATTTAAAAAGTCCAGACGCAGAAGTTTGGAGATTAAACCTAAGCACTCTGTAGAGCTCGTACCCAAGGCATTGCTCTCAGTGTGATTACAGTCTTTCTTTTTCTGTTTCCCAGAATCCCACGCTTCACACCTCCTTGTGTTGCGTGAGTGCAGGTCTGCATGGTGCAGCTGCTACTGACACGTTTCTGTTCTTTTCTAAACGTTTGGGAGTGTTTTATCCACAGTGCAGCATGGAAGCGCTCTGTACCTCTGCTTATAGGAAGCATGGGGTTTTGAAGTGGAGGTTAAAGAGATGTGTGTGCAGCATTGTGCAGCATTGTGCAGCATTGTGCAGCATTGTGCAGCATTGTGCAGCATTGTGCAGCATTGTGCAGCAGTGTGCAGCAGTGTGCAGCAGTGTGCAGCAGTGTGCAGCAGTGCAGCAGTGTGCAGCAGTGTGCAGCAGTGTGCAGTGTTGATTATATGTTACATTCCCCCCTCTCTAAAAGTATTGTAACAACAAAGCAATTGTTCTTTCCTTTTTTTGTATTTGCTTCTTTCTGTCTTTCTTTTTTTCACTCCATCACATCATGATTTATATACACATGATTTATGTGTGAAACACACATACTTTACGGCCAAAAATATTGTGGACACCTAACCATAATATTGGTGTGCCCTTTATTATTTCTTTAAACATCCCATTCCACATTTAGTCCCCATTTTCTCTTATAATAAGCTCCACTCTTCTGGAAGATGTTCCACTAGATTTTTAGGGGATTTATAGAGATTCATTCAGCCACAAGAGTGTTAGAAAAGGCCTGGGGGGCAGTTAGTGTTCACAGTCATCATGCTCAATAGAGTTGGAGTTCCACAGCAGGAGATATTAAACTCCAACCCATGGAATCAGCAGATCATCATGGAGCTGGCTTTGTGCACAGAGGCATTGTCATGCTGGAACAGGTTTGGGTGCCTCCAACTTTGTGGCAACAGTTTGGTGAAGAACCACATAAAAGCTGGAAGAGTTGGGTGCCAATACTTTTGGACTAAACAGCTAATGAAATCAACTGTAGCTCAGGGTGCACACACAGTCTCATTATACTGACCTGTGTGTGTGTGTGTGTGTGTGTGTGTGTGTGTGTGTGTGTGTGTGTGTGTGTGTGTGAGAGATCATGATCGATTTGTCAGAAAGCTACAGATAGATCTGCTCCCACTCGTCCGGTTCAGTATCGTGCCGCTCGGTTCTCGTGACGGATTCATGCTTTCAGTTTAGGACATTGTTGAAGAAGCAGGAATGGAGAACTCTAAGGTCAGGGTGAAGCTGGCTCCGCTAGTGAGGTTTAGATTCTTGTTTCGGAAACTCCACGAGAAGTTTTCCATGAAACGTCAGAAGCTCGTAAGGTGGAGATTTTCCTTCTTTCTCTTATGGTTGATTTCTCGCAAGAGATCTCTATGTTGCTCTCGTTTGTGTCAGGTTATTCCTTCTTTCTTTCTTTCTTGCTTGCGTGCTTGCTTTCATACTTTCTTGTTCTTTTTTTATTTTTTTGCTTTCTTCTTTTTCCTCAAAAGAGCGTATTGTTTTTTCGCACCATTCTTCAGTAGTTCATAACTGTTTTAACTGATTGTGGTTCATGAGGAAGTTCTCACGGTCAGAGTTGCTGAGATCCTGATGATCCTTCTATGTGCAGATTTGGATGCTCCGTGCTGCTGCCTCTGTTGCTGCTGCTGCCACATGTTTGGTTGATCAGCTGAACGCATCATTGGAAGTCTGAAGCGATAATTAAGAGTGATGTGTTAATATTGGTGAGGCAGTGTGGGGAATGGGCGGAGGGGGGATGTTACAGCGGGGAGAATTGACGTCCGAGCCCAGTGTTCATGCCTCATTGCTTTCGCGACTGCGCCAATGATTTTGCTGATCTATTTTTTGCACTTCAGCCTAATGAATTTCAGTGGATTTTAGAGGATGGGTGTGTCTATAAAAGCCAGCGGGGGAATTAATGATTGCCTTCTCTCATTTCTCTCTCTGTCTCTCTCTTTATTTCATTATAATATGGACCAGCTTCAAAATGATGCTCTATACTGAGTTTTTAGCATCTGATCCTCCGTCTGTATCATCTATTGGAATAGTTGAACAGTGTAGCATTTGTTTAAAGGATGTGATTCTGATTGGTCAGTGGGTCGTTTTTCCTGATATCTTATTGGCTGTGTTGAATTATAGTATTTTTGATTATAATTTATGGGGACGTTTTCTTTGAGATTTTTAAACTGCTGTAGTATCAGAGGAATAAAACACTCAAGGACATGTTTCATCACATTAGGGTTTTATGCCTTACACACAGTATATGGCCAAAAGTAAGGGGACACCTGTCTTTTTCCACCCAGATGTTTTCCCTTCACTTGAGCTGGAGACCCAAATCTGTTCATGCGTGCCAATGTCCCTGCGCACATTTGATAATGCAGCTCCTTGAAAATATGCTAAACATGTGGTTGGAGTGGAAGATCTGCTATAGATACACACTTGTCGCTGAATGAAACCTTACAAATCTCTGGAAAATGTAGTGAAACATCTTCCCAGAAGAGTGGAGCTTATTATAACAGGAACTTTAAGCTAGATGTGGAATGGGATGTTCAAAAATAATCACCAATACCAAATGTGTAGTTTGGTCCACAAACATTTCCATATAGTGTCACACAAAACACCAGCATACTTTATTTATTTCTCTTTATTTTCCATCACAGTTTGCAGGAGAAAATGTCAGGAAACAGTCTGGTATTACCCATAGTGCTGTGGGGCCGCAATGCTCCCACACACTGCATCTCCAGCCTGCTGGTGATGGATGACCTGGCCACCATCATCAGCGGCTGCCATGACGGGCAGATCTGCATCTGGGACCTGACCCCTGAACTTGAGGTGAGATTGCACTGGTCCTAAGCCTCTCTCTCTCTCTCTCTCTCTCTCTCTCTCTCTCTCTCTCTCTCTCTCTCTCTTTCTCACTCTCACTCTCGTGTTGTGGATTGTATATGATATCACCTTTTCACCTTTGATGTCCGGCTCATGATGTTATTGTGGCTGTGCAGATTAACCCTCGCGCTCTGCTGTTTGGACACAGCACCTCCGTCACCTGTCTGTCCAAGGCCAGTGCGAGCAGCGATAAGCAGTACATGGTCAGCACCTCGGAGAGCGGGTGGGTACACAGACGCTGTTATACACACAAAGTGGTCTGATAGAATCGGTGTGTGTTGTGTGAATTTGTTATGCTCTTAAATGAAACACTGTGGCTTTAACACTGTTCCTCTGGGAGCATCGTGCAAATGGTATGTCCAAGACAAATCAGTGTGAAGAATCACTTGTGAAGCGGAGTGTCCATGCAATACTTCAGGAGGTGTGATTTGTTTTGTGCGTGTGTTTGTATTTTTTTGTCTGTAGAGAGATGTGTCTATGGGATGTAAATGATGGTCGCTGCATTGAGTTCACTAAGCTGGCCTGTGCTCACACGGGTATACAGGTAACACATCACTACACTTTTATCCTCAATACACTATACTACACTAAATGTCCTCTGAGATCACTACACTACACTACTTTTAAGCTCATTATACTACACTATCACTACTTCTAAGCTCACAGCTCACTATCCTACACTACACTACTTCTAAACTCACTATACTACACTACACTAGCACTGAGCTCACTATCCTACACTAGCCTACACTACACCACACTACACTACTTCTAAACTCACTATACTACACTACACTACACTAATTCTAAACTCACTATACTACATTACACTAGCACTAAGCTCACTATACTACACTACACTACTTTTAAACTCACTATACTACACTACACTACACTACACTACTCCTAAACTCACTATCCTGCACTACACTACACTTCTTCTAAGCTCACTATCCTACACTACACTAGCACTGAGCTCACTATACTACACTACACTACTTCTAAACACACTACACTACACTACACTAATTCTAAACTCACTATACTACATTACACTAGCACTGAGCTCACTATCCTACACTACACTACTTCTAAACTCACTATACTACACTACACTACACTACACTACACCTAAACTCACTACACTACTTCTGAGCTCACTATCCTACACCACACCACACACTACACTACACCACACTACACTACACTACACTACACTACACTATTTCTGAGCTCTCTATCCTACACTACACTACACTACACTACACTTCTTCTAAGCTCACTATACTACACTACACTAGCACTGAGCTCACTATACCACACCACACCACCACACCACACCACACCACACCACACTACACTTCTAAGCTCACTATACTACACTACACTAGCACTGAGCTCACTACACTACACTACACTACACTACACTACACTACACTACACTACACTACACTCCTTCTAAGCTCACTATACTACACTACACTAGCACTGAGCTCACTATCCTACACTATTCTAACCCCCGTTCTCCGTCTTTACACAGTTTTACCAGTTCACCATCGGGACCCAGCGTGAGGGTCGTCTCCTGTGTCACGGTCACTACCCGGAGATCCTCGTGGTGGACGCCACCAGCCTGGAGGTCCTTTACTCTCTGGTGTCCAAAATATCGCCTGACTGGATCAGCTCAATGAGCATCATTCGCTCCCATCGCACCCAGGGTACGGACTGCTGGGCCTCACACATCCAACGCTTCAGTACTCTTCTGATTGATGTGTGGGTATCTGGTTAATAAAAAAAAGTGTGTGTGTGTTGCAGAAGACACAGTGGTAGCAGTGTCTGTGACTGGAATTCTGAAAGTGTGGATCATCACAGCAGAAGTGAGCCGAATGCAGGTATACGCTCCGACACAATCAATTAAAAGTACCCCAGTTTTTCCATATATCTTAATTGTTTGTGTGTGTGTGTGTGTGTGTGTGTGTATGTCAGGATCTGGACCCTGTCTTCGAGGAGGAGTCCAAGCCGATCTACTGCCAGAGCTGCCAGAGTATTTCATTCTGCACCTTCACGCAGCTGTCTCTGCTCGTCGTCTGCTCCAAATACTGGAGGGTCAGAAACCATGTCGTGGTGCATATATCTGAACTGTAGGACACTTATTGGCTAGTGTTTTGAGTGTGTGTGTGTGTGGTAGGTTTTTGATGCAGGAGATTTCTCGCTCCTGTGCTCCGTGCCCAGCGAGAGCGGGCAGGCGTGGACAGGAGGAGAGTTCATTGCCGCCGATAAGGTTATAATCTGGACCGAAGACGGTTGCAGCTACATCTACAAACTTCCAGCCAGGTAACTGAACTGGAGGTGTGTGTGTGTGTGCGCATGTGTGTGTTTGTGTGGTGCATCTGGAAAAAGTTTTCACAGAGCTTTAGTTTTTCCACATTTTGTTGTTACAGCTTTATTTTAAAATAGATTAAATTCATTATTTTCTTCAAAATTCATACATTGCTGCATTCATCTTTTCCTTGATCCTGACCAGTCTCCCAGTTCCTGCTTCTAAAAAACATCCCCACAAGCTGCCACCACCATGCTTCACTGTAGGGATGGTATTGGCCAAGTTATGAGCGGTGCCTGGTTTCCTCCAGACGTGATGCTTGGCATTCACGCCAAATGGTTTTATCTTTGTTTCTCATGGTCTGAGAGTCTTTCAGGTGCCTTTTGGCAAACTCCAGGCAGGCTGTCATGTGCCTTTCACTGAGAGGTGGACTCCAATCAAGTTGTAGAAACATCTCAAGGATGTTCAGTGGAAACAGGATGCACCTGAGCTCAATTTTGAGTGTCATGGCAAAGGCTGTGGAGACATAAATACATGATGTTTTTTGTTTATTAATTTGAATAAATTTGCAAGATTTCAAACAAACTTCTTTTACATTGTCATTGTTGGTTTTGTTTGTAGAACTTTGAGGAAAATAATGAATTAAATCCATTTTGGAATAAAGCTGTAACAACAAAATGTGGAAAAGGTGAAGCTATTAGCAGTGTCATTTCAGATGTAATTAATGCAAATGGTGATGTGTTTTTAATGACAGCTTACCTGAAATTCTATCCTATTCCTAAAATAAGCAATATTGTAATATATGGCCTTGTTTACAGTATCAGAACATACCGTATTGTGATAAGTATAGTATCGCTAGATACTTTCGCATTGGCTTATTATAAACTGTATATAAAGGTGTAATGTCAATATGAATTAGAAAGCTAATGGTGTGTGTGTGTGTGTGTGTGTGTGTGTCCATTGTGTATGTGTGCCTTAGCTGTCTGCCAGCCAGTGAGCACTTCCGCAGTGATGTCGGGAAAACGGCAGAAGGTTCTATCCCTCCTCTGGTGTACAGCATCGCAAACCGTGCAGACAAACAGGTCAGACACACACACACACACACACACACACACATGTGAGCGCAAAACTTAAATGTTCCATATTATTTGTTGCATTTGTGTGATTTCTTTCATTAATTTTGTCGTTTTTAGTTTTCGTGGCGTGTCTGCGCATTTGTATGTTGTGTGTATTACCGTGTTAATGTTCTCTGCTCATATTTTGGTGTTTGTGTGTTGTCGGCCGACTGCTCTCCCTTTCCTCCGGCTCGCCTGCAGCTGGAGGAGGAGTGCGAGGGGCAGTGTGTTATCGTGTGTATCCCCGACAGCGCATCCGGTCCGGAGCTCTACACTCCTGAGCTGCTGTACCTCCAGCGGCCTCTAGAGGCACCAGTAAGAACCTCAGACAGCTGGATGCAGGCGCACCGCATTTAGGGCATCTAAGGGTCGCTCATTCTCTCTGTGTGTAGGTGTGTGTGTGTGAAAGAGAGAGATTCCATGGGCATCCACTCACTCATTCACTTGGTAAGTGTCCTAGCGCTGGATAGTTCCGATCTCGCGATATCTTCTGTGCAGCACCTGCACCATGAATTGGAGTTCCAAATTGGTCTCGATATTTCACCTGTGAATTTGATTGGATGTCCAGAAAGAGCTGCCCTGCGGTGCGCCGGCCTCCGCTTTGCTGCCTGGTAGTCAGTATCCTTCACTCACTCTGATTCGCCCGATCTCATGCTCCTCCCACTAGAACTGACCAATCACTGACTTCCTTCATCTGACTTCACCTGGTGAAGATGCATGCAAAGTCCCCAAGCTTGTTCAGACTGAGAAAAAGCTAAGATTCTAGGTAGTTGGTTAAATGAAATAAAAATGAATTTAACATATGAATATCTAAAAAGCGTTTAGAGATGACTCTAGAACTTCCGAAGAGCATCTGCATTTTCTGGACTCTCTGACACCGCAAAAAATGGAAATGGCAGAATGTTGCTGTTCAGAAAATTTCATACCAGGAAACTCCTTTTCGTTGAGAGTTTCATAAGACCACAGTCTCAGCCTTCAGATCCCCGCTAATGGTATACAGAGCATCTGATATTTGTTTTGCACTTTTCTGGCCACAAGCTTCCGAATCCAATTTTGTCCTCAGCATTGCTCTGGACACTGGCTCTAGAACGTTATTAAAGAGCTTCGTGTTTGCATGAAGGAGCTACAGGTTTTTCAATGATCCATGCAGATCATTGTGTAGATCATCGGTTGCTTTTCAGACCCGTCAGTCCGAAACGGTCTTTTCATTAAAGTAGGCGGTGCTTAGCGAACGTTACACGTGAAACGTTACGAGCTAGAGATCTAGTCTAGATTTTTGCATTTAATTCAGGAAATTCTTGAATCCGAAACATGTGTTTTCTTGCGCCAAACAAATAGAATTTCAGAGATGGTACGTGTTATAGTCGGAAAACCACAGTAAGCAGATTTATTGAGGGGAAAAAAAACACGGCTAGACGTGAGTATTGTACCAGGGATGGAGATGGGCACTAATACTCCTCAGGGGTCACTTCCTCCTTTCCTTTTTGTTTTTGGTTCTTTTATATAGCACTATAACGGTATTTTGTGTGTGTGTGTGTGTGTGTGTGTGTGTGTGTGTGTGTGTGTGTGTGTTTTAACTCGTTGGTGGAACTTTGCACTGTACTCAAGGCCCTACAGAATGCCTTGAGGCTCCTCCATGATAGAAAGCAGAAGCTTTCGCTCTCATATCCAACCACGTCATCCACAAACACACACTCAGTAAGGAATAAAACACGAGTGGGGGTGCTGTTCTACGGTATGAAACACAGGGGGGTGGGTAGGGGGCAGGGGCTTCCTGTTACCAACCCTCTGAATTAGATTATAATTGTTTTAACAGCATACCAAGGTGTGTTTGATTCCTCTTATACCACAGCAGTTACAACACACATTTATGGATTATAATATTACATGCTAGAGTTTTTATCCGTTTCTAGTTACATTTGTTATCAACAGCTATAAACGCTCATTCCCACACCATTTATTTGACAAAAAAAACTCGCAAGCTTCTCACGTGAACATGAGAAACTTGAAGACTTTCTGATGGCTGGGGGTGAAGCCCTGACACTGGAGACGTCTTTCAAAGAAATTAGACGTCTGCTTTGAGAAAACGCAGTCACCGAATCAAAGCTTTTCTTTCTCCTTGTGTAAGTGGTTACCATAGACACGGTAGCGTATTTGAGCTAGCGCATGTTCTGAGCTAGAGGCCGCTCTTGTACTGTATAACGCAACCTGGAAAAACGACTGTATGGATTTTTGCGGATAGATGATAGTTTCAGCAATCCGCTATCGGTGCAGATCAATCGGCAAAGCTGATGAAATCTAACGACCTCTAGCAATCAGCGTTCCAATTGATCATGCTAATAAGTTTGAGGTGAGCTCTATAGCAGGAGATCTTCCAATCCATTCCATGTAAACTTTTTGTAGACTTTGGCATGCTGGAACAGGTTTGGGTCTCTTAGTTTTTTCAGTAAAGGGAAAATTTCATGCTACAGTTTTCCAGAGACGTCATATACTATTGCGTGTCTCCAACTTTGCGCTAACAGTTTGAGGAAGAACCACATCTGTGTGGAATCATCGGGTGTCCCAATACTTTTGACCATACCGTGTGGTAATCAACACCTTCTGACCAATCAGGATGAAGAATTCATCAGCACTGTGGTATAAACTGTAACATCACACTGTATAAAAGTCCTGAGAGACACACACATCGTGATAGTTTCTTCTTATTGACAGGAAGTGCATCTGACTCCCTCTGCTGTTCCCATGGTAACCAGCACACCTGTAACACCATACAGTTAAAATGGCTGATGCTTATATTTCCACAATATTAAAGAAACCCTTCACTAACCTAGTGACCGGCCCCACACGTGACCCTGCATGAGCTGGAAATGCCTTGACGAGCCGAGTGTTTATAATGCTGTTATAACTCCTATATCACCTACGCTGGGACTCAGGATGTAGCGTCCGCTGCTCCACTTCCTCCCCACACACTGTCCCCAGGTTTCCTCCCAAACGCGTGGTGTGATGTGTGTAGTGTGGCCTGCATTCCACCCAGAAGAGTGCTGCTTGCTGTGCTGTGAAAGAAAAAGGCTTTAGGAAACCTAATTGTGTGTGTGTGTGTGTGTGTGTGTGTGTGTGTGTGTGTTACAGTTACTAATCTGTCCTCCGGTGACACGCTTCTTTTACGGCCGTAGAGAGCCGTTCCATAAGCTGCTGGTTCAGGGCGACTCTGCAGGCAGGCTGACGCTGTGGAGCATCCCGGACACTTCACCACTGCAGCCGCTGTCTTCAGCTGCGGGTACACAACTCTACTTACCTCTACACAACTCTACTTACCTCTACACATCTCTACATAACTCTACTTACCTTTACACACCCCACACACAACTCTACACAGCTTTACACAACTCTACTTACCTTCACACACCTCTACACAGCTCTATACAACTCTACTTACCTCTACACACCCCACACACAACTCTACACAACTCCACTTACCTTTACACACCCCACACACAACTCTACACAGCTTTACACAACTCTACTTACCTTCACACACCTCTACACAGCTCTATACAACTCTACTTACCTCAACACACCTCAACACAACTCTATTTACCTTTACACACCTCTACATATTTCTACGCAGCTCTACACAACTCTACTTGCCTTTATACACCTCCACTGAGCTCTACACAACTCTGCTTAGGATTCCACATCTTCACTCACATCTCTGCAAAACATAACTTTCAATTACACAAGTTATATATATATATATATATATATATATATATATATATATATATATATATATATATATATATATACACACAGTGACTGCAGAAGGGGAAAAAACTGAATTCTATATACAAATTTTCTATACATTTATTTGGATCTTTTTGTGTAACAGAAAAAAAACTATGTAATGTCTCCCTCTGGTGTTTATGTTGAGAACTTTACCTAAAAAAACCCAGGAAATTTAATCCCCCTGGTGGCAGGATAGGGCATGACAAACAAGGCCACCAGCACTGAAACCATAGTCCTTATTCTCCACACAGAGCTGCAGGTTTCCTCCACGATCTGCCTGCAGGAGGCGTTCGATAAACTCACTCCACTCCCCGCGGGCATCATTGACCAGCTGAGCGTGCTGCCCGGCGCCGAGGAGCCCATCAAGGTGACGGCGAGCGTGTACATCCCGTCACAGGGACGCCTGGTATGCGGAAGGGAAGACGGCAGCATCGTCCTGGTCCCCGCCACGCAGACCGCCATTGTCCAGCTGCTGCAGGGAGAACACATGCTGCGCAGAGGTGAGACGCTGAGGGAAAGTTCCAGAAAAATCCACAGTGATATTTTACCAGACGAACCCAGACGACCTCACTGAGAAACCCAGAGAACAAGCAGTCACATATTTCAATCTTTTTTCTTTTTTTTACTCTATTTCTCTATCTGTTTGTCTTTTTATTTCTGTCTGTCTCTGTTCCTTTTATTGTCTGTCTCTACTTGATTGTCTGTCTCTTCTTTTCTCTTTCTGTCTCTCTCTTTGTCCATCTGTCTCTTTTTTTCCCCGTCTGTCTCTCTGTCTCTCTTTCTATTTGTTTTTCTGACTGTCTGTCTGTTTTTTGTCTCTGTCTTTTTGCATCTGTCTGTCTGACTTTCTTTTATTGTCTTTGCCCCTCTCTCTCTCTCTCTGTTTGTGTTCATCTTTGTCTGTTTTCTTTGTTTGTATGTTTCTATCTCCTTTTGTCCCTTGAGTCTTTGTTTCTTCTTTTAATACTTTCTTTCTTTTCATGTCCTGATTTTTATCACTCTATTTTATTCTCTATCTGATATCCTCCTCTTCTTTCACTTTGTCATTTTTATCTTCATTCTATCATTTTTTTTTTTTTTTTTTTTTTTTTTTTTTTTTTTTTTTTTTTTTTTTTTTTTACTCTATTTCTCTATCTGTTTGTCTTTTTATTTCTGTCTGTCTCTCTGTTCCTTTTATTGTCTGTCTCTACTTGATTGTCTGTCTCTTCTTTTCTCTTTCTGTCTCTCTCTTTGTCCATCTGTCTCTTTTTTCCCGTCTGTCTCTCTGTCTCTCTTTCTATTTGTTTTTCTGACTGTCTGTCTGTTTTTTGTCTCTGTCTTTTTGCATCTGTCTGTCTGACTTTCTTTTATTGTCTTTGCCCCTCTCTCTCTCTCTCTCTCTCTCTGTTTGTGTTCATCTTTGTCTGTTTTCTTTGTTTGTATGTTTCTATCTCCCTTTTGTCCCTTGAGTCTTTGTTTCTTCTTTTAATACTTTCTTTCTTTTCATGTCCTGATTTTTATCACTCTATTTTATTCTCTATCTGATATCCTCCTCTTCTTTCACTTTGTCATTTTTATCTTCATTCTATCATTTTTTTTTTTTTTATTCTTTTTTTCCTTTCATTTAACTATTCGATCATTACTATTTTTCTCCTTCTCTTTCTGAAGTGTCTCTCTCTCTCTCTCTCTCTCTCTCTCTCTCTCTCTCTGTCCCTCATGTCTCCTCAGGCTGGCCCCCACACCGCACCCTGAGAGGACACAGGAACAAGGTGACGTGTCTGCTGTACCCCCACCAGGTGTCCCCGCGCTACGACCAGCGCTCTCTGGTGTCGGGTGGCGTGGACTTCTCCGTCATCGTCTGGGACATCTTCACCGGCGAGATGAAGCACATCTTCTGCGTGCACGGAGGAGAGATCACGCAGCTCCTCGTCCCACCAGAGACCTGCAGCGTGAGTTCTCCTGCTCGACCTCTCATCACTCACACTGGAGACTCCTTCAAAATCCCACCAATCAGAATGGAGAACTGCATGCTGTTGTTTTTTTAAACAAAACAAATCCCCAAATTTAATATTTCATTCACAATTTTTTTGCCGTGATCTGATTGGTCGAAAAAGGTTTAGATCCCACCCCCTTTCTAAAGCAGCATATAATGCATGCAAATTTTTATTTGTTTTTTTTTTTCTCTCACACACACACACACACACACACACACACACACACACACACACACATAACGACTCAGTGTCATGTATTTCTGATTTACTGCGCGTCAATAATGTTGCTTAAGCACCAAAGCTTTTA
Organism: Silurus meridionalis; assembly: GCF_014805685.1. Classification (NCBI taxonomy): domain Eukaryota; kingdom Metazoa; phylum Chordata; class Actinopteri; order Siluriformes; family Siluridae; genus Silurus; species Silurus meridionalis. The sequence continues at coordinate 1,869,944 of NC_060898.1, read as the reverse complement.
ATGATGCTACAAAGTGCTTCTCGATCTATAGCTTCCTGTTTGTAATTGTGTGTGTGTGTGTGTGTGTGTGTGTGTTTTATTGTTATACGCGCAAGTGATTTATAGAACAATACGATAAATCGGGCGATTCCCGAAGAATGGGCAGAAGTTTGGAAATTGAAACGGGTAGCGTTAGACTTTCGTAACCTTTAGCAACCGCTGTAAAGTCGTGGTGCGATGCGATGACGCGGACAGGATGACTTGTGTTGATGCGGTTGCCGCGGCGATGATGATGGACGGCGGACGGCGCGCGGACCGAAAGGCTGTTCATGTTCAAGGCTTCCTGAGGCTCTCCATCAACACTCAAGAACATTAACTGTCAACAAACAGCCTTGCTGCAATTTACAGTCTGCTGGCTTTCTTCCAAACACACACACACGCACGCACGCATGCAAACACACACACACACACACACACACACACACACACACACACACACACACACACACACACAATCAGAGTCTCTTTGTCAGAGATGAAGTGCTGTTATCATTTATTACTTATTTTTTTAAACCTAAGTTTCTTTTTCTTACTCTATTTTTAGATGATTGTGTGTGTGTGTGTGTGTGTGTGTGTGTGTGTTTGCTTGCTTTATTTCAAGGCTTTTCGTTTCAGATTTTGCTCAAGGATGGAGAGTGTCGAGGTTCAGTGCTGGTCGTTCGTCTTAGCGAGGTTTAGTGTATTGTGTTTTCTGGATAATATTTTACCTCAGGCAGAGGAGATTCTTATTCTGTTACCGCCGTGATTCAATTCAGTTGTAATAATAAATCGCTTTTGTGAACGTACATCCTCACAAAGCAGCTTTACATGTGTAAATGTGCCAATGATACGTAAAGAATAAGTCAGAGGAGGATTGACCGACATCTCTTCAACAAAAACTTCACCACTGTTCCTTCCTTTAAGCACTTTAGAGATGCTCTGACCCAGTCGTCTAGACGTCTCAATTTGTCAAATCCGCTCAAATCCTTAGGCTCACCCATTTTTCCTGCTTCTAAAATGTTCACTTGCTGCCTAATATTTCCCACCCACTAACAGATGCCATGATGAAGAGATTATCAGTGTTCGTCACTTCACCGCTTGAATGTTTTGTCTGATTGGTGTATAATAAATATAATGTAGCGCACTCCATGCAGCACGCAGTCTCGTGGCAAAACCTAACAGCACGTGGTGTCAGTGATTCGCCTCTAGAGGCCGCTCTCATAATGACAGCGGACCTTCTTAACCGCTCCAGCAACTGATGCCACCCGTAAAAACTATAGGTACGGATTTTTTGCTGGTAGATCCAACAATATATATCGGTGCAGACGAATCGGTCGACCTCCAATTCTAACCATAAGGTCGGAACTGTTATTGAGGAGTCCTGGCTAAAATGTCTGAATAATTGTATTTTTTTTTTTTACTTTAAATGTCAGATTTTTCTTGGAGACAGATTACAGATGCAGTAGTGTCTCAACATTGCTTTGCGGGAGGTAAATTTTAGTTGGAAAACAAGCGTCATCAAAACAAGCTATTTCGAGGGAGATGTACCTACTAGAACGAAAGACCTGATGGTGTTCGTACTGAGTGAATGAGCAGATTGACAGTTTAATCATGTTTTTTTTTTTTCTCGTGAACGTAGGTCTGGTTTCTAAATCTAAAAAATTGAATCAGTCAATAGCACCGGCTCCGACTACACCCGTCGCACAGAGTGTTTGCAAGTGATGGTGGACTGTTTCACCCCATTTTACCCCATGTCTTTTTGCCCCTGTGTGTCCGCAGATTCGGGTTCAGAACTGCGTGTGCTCCGTTGCGAGCGATCACTCAGTGGGTTTGCTGAGTCTCCGTGAGAGGAAGTGCATCATGCTCGCCTCGCGCCACCTCTTCCCAATCCAGGTGATAAAATGGCGCCCGTGTGACGATTACCTGGTGGTGGGCTGCTCCGACGGCTCGGTGTACGTCTGGCAGATGGACACAGGTGAGTCGTAAACTCAAGCGTTTGGTGTAAAGGTTAAAACCGCCGTCTGCTCGTGCAGACAGAAGTACAAGGTGATATGTATTTAAAGTGCATTTTGTGTGTGTGTGTGTGTGTGTGTGTGTGTGTGTGTGTGTGTGTCTCTAGAGAGAAGGTGTGCTATTAGGCATTGATTTTCCCCACTTTCTGTCACTCTCTTTATCCCCTCTCTTAAACGTCCCTCAGCAGCTCCTTCCTCCTTTACTGGCCATCGAGATACCGATGTTAAGTCATGATCTCTCTTTCTCTCCTTCCTGTTCAATATTTGATGGATGTTTGTGTTGTGCTCTGTCTGCCAGCCTGCCTTTGCTGACTCTCTTAAAACGGTGCTGAAATTTTAATCACGCTTGTCTTGGTGGATGAGAGCGCTGGGGATGCACTTAGTAAATCTCTCCTTAAACGCTCAACCCCTCCC
>NC_060898.1:1850000-1862500 GCF_014805685.1 Silurus meridionalis | reverse complement strand
CCTGATTGGTGACACAGCTTGTGATTCGTGTATCCACGCTGCCCCACACACACACACACACACACACACGCATGCGCGCTCACACTGGATCGAGTTTCTCCTCTCTGACACTGATCCGAGCGAGCGAGAGAGCGGTGGTTAAAGCCGGCTCTAGACTACAGACATCCTGGAGATGGAGAGATGCTGCTCCGCTCCGGTTGGGGCGTCTGTCTGTCTGCTTCAGTGTTCACAGGTTTAAAGAAACAAGAACAGGGGGAGGGAAAAAACAACAAAATCAGATTAACACCATGTTCCTAAAACGGTACGGATCGGATGCTTCACTCTTTTCCTAAAAAAAGACACAATTTTAGTTCAGAAAATTGAACAAAACCTCATTGTGATCCTGTGATGATTTAACAATGGAAACCTTTAAATCCAGGAACAACTGATAACTGAATAACTTTTATATTTATATACTGTATAAAAATTACTTTCTTTAAACAAAAATCTTAATATCTTTAACTAAAATAATTCAGGCATCAGAAGAAGAAAAAAGGTTTATATGAAAATGCTATTATACAGAATATTTTTGTAGATTTTAATAAATTTTTTATCTTCAGCTTTCAGGTAGAAATCCTCTTCAAACTGTAGATGTTGGGTGTAGGTGTGTGTATGTGTGTGTGTGTATATGTATATATATGTGTATGTATGTATATATATATATATATATATATATATATATATATATATATATATATATATATATATATATGGGTGTACAGTGTGTGTGTGTGTAGTGTTATTATATATATCTTTCATAAAGTGTAATATTATAACTTTGGCTATTTTGTGATCTTTTAAATTTTAATAGAAATTTAGCATAGCTCCACCCCTCCACTACACAAGAAACACACGCAAAGCTGTAGCAAATTTTTTATTTTTTTTTAAAGTGATATTTTTACTTTACTCAAATTTAGTGTTGAAACATTTGCATAAATTGGTTTAATCAAATAGATTTTTTTTTTACTTTGGTTTCTGATGTATATAAAAAATGTTTCATTTGGGGAAAAGTGTCCTATCTATCTATCTATCTATCTATCTATCTATCTCTCTCTCTCTCTCTCTCTCTCTCTCTCTCTCTCTCTCTCTCTGGTAAATTTGATCTTCTTGAATGTGGATATCGGACGTGGACGTGTTCGCTTGAGGCCTGATTGTGATTGGTTGGTTCTTTGGCTGAAATTTCTGTAGCACGTAGTTGTCGTCTTTTTTTTTTTTGGTTTGAACAAACGATTAGAAGTTTAAGAAGTGAAAATGTTGAGCTTTTAAACGGAGAAGAGAAGGAGAAGAAGAGGGAGACAGCAGAAAATTAGGAGGCAGGTGTTTTTTTTTTTTTTTTTTTGAATACTTTGTTGCTTGCTTTCTTCTCTCTCTCTCTCTCTCACTTTCTTTTGTGTGTGTGTGTGTGTGTGTGTGTGTGTGTGTGCGTGATCAGTGAGGCAGACCCTCTCGGCTATTCAGGCCCAGTAACTGCCGCTGAGCGTGGGCACAAAGCCGCCCCGACGCGTGCTAATTGTCAGAAATAGGCGATACTGTGAAACCAATTTGAACGATCAGGACCAGATGCAGAGTGAACGCATCAGAAAGAGGGAGGGAGAGAGGGAGGAGAGGGCGGAAGAAAAGAAGGAGTGGGGTGAAAGAAGGGGAAAAGATAGACTGAAAGAGACACTTTGGGCTATGTAGGTAAAGTGTGTGTGTGTGTGTGTGTGTGTGTGTGTGTGTGTGTATTATATAAATAATATAATATATTAAAATATAATTAAAGTGTGTGTATTAATTATATATATTCTGAGCTTTATGTTGAAACAAATTCACGCCATCTATTAAAATTGTAATAAAAACAAAATCCACTACGTGACCAAAAGTATTGGGACGTTTCCAGCTACATGTGCTGGTTGCAGTAGCATGAAATTTTCCCTTCGCTTGAAATAGAAGATCCAGACCTGTACCAGCATGACCATGCCTCATATTCCACTCTTTGAAGATCTGCTTAACATGGAGCGTGATGCTTTATACTGTTTAAAGATGCTTGGGTTGTGTGTCCATGGTCTTCTAACGTCTTTACGTCTATTTAAAAAATAAATCGCATCAGCAATTCATGTCGCTTATTAATGACTGTGATGCCGCATGGCATGTCGCCGCATTATAGCACGATATGGACGTCCTTTATGGTTTATAATTCACCGTGTGGTTTCGTTTTATTGCATCCGAAAAGAGAAAATTGGGGAAAAACGACGCCGTGCACTGTTTATTGAGGATCCGCGTTTCCATTTACCCAATAGATAAAAACGAATGAAAAACCAACGAGACGTCTGATGATTTCCCAAAGCCTTGCATGATCCGGGTGAAGTTTCCATTCGTTCCTAAAACGTAAAACAAGAACCGTTTAATTTATCATCCGATCGCACCGAGCGTTTGTGCTGAATCAAATCGCAATCGAACGAAAGAACAGACCGAGTTTTCATGGGGAAAAACATGCGACATTTGGCCGATTTCCCGTAATGGTTTCTTTAATTCTGCAGTTATTGCCTCACCTTTGTCAGAAAAGCACTCGCGAACGTCCTGCCGTTTGTTTAAAATGGAGAGCAGGTGCTCCGGCCATTGAATTAACATCGAATAGCAATTAGCCGGGCAGCAATTTACAACCGGCGTGGCTTTAAAAAGGAGATGAGGCGGAATGAATGCTCATGGCCCTAATGAGCATTAGAGATTATTATGTGGAGCAGGGAGCGAATAGATCAGCGTGCACACGGGAACTTTTAACTAATGTCCTCTGAAAAGTAACTAAGACTGTGATGCAGTGCAGGTGCACACGATTTGACCGAAAGTATTAGGACATCTGTTTTTTTTTTGTTTTTTTTTTTTACAGCCATATGTCGTGCTTCTCCAAACTCCTATCAATTGTACTTGTATACCTGCCTATAATTACACCCTCGTGGCCGAGGTACAAAAAATCTCGTGGAACATCTTCCCAGAAGACCGCAGTTCAATTATAACAGCAAATGTGGAATATGTTCAGAAAGATCACGTAGTATCGAGTGTGTGACGTACGTTCTGTCTCTCCTAACAGGGCAACTTGCCTAAATACTCCCACAATGCACTGGTGGTGCAGGCGATGAAGACGAACCTGACCGACCCGGACATGCACATCCTGTTCTTCGACGTCGAAGCCGTGATCATCCAGCTGCTGACCGAGGAGGCGCAGCGTCCCAATCCCACCCTCGTGTCCCCCGAAACACTGCAGAAAGCCCCGGGGGGCACCGACAAGGGCGGGTCCTTCCTCGCCAACAAGATCTTCAAGCAGGTGAGTACGGAGACGCGAGACAGGACGCGGCACAAGGGAAACCTTCACGCGTTTTCCTCCCCAACCTCCAGATTTATCACCTTTAGTGAGATTCGATTGCCGGGAAACTGTCCGGAGGAAATCGGTATAATTCTAATTCTGATTTATAATTAGACGCTGATCTAAATCAAAACAGTGTTTAATCAGGGGGAGGGGAATAATGATGGAGGAGAACTTCAGGGACGACCGAGACGATTACGCAGCACATGATGTGCAGCACGGCTCCGATTTTCCAGTATTTTCAAGTTATTTTAAATATTATTCAGTAATAATTATTAAAAGAGGTCTGTGTTTTTTGGTGTAGATTCAGAAGTTATTATCATATGGACAATTATGTACGCTCACGTTTACCTCTGTGGACGTGCATATTATATAACATTACTATTATACACAATCACATTATTTATTTAATTATTTCAGTAGCTCAGTGGTTAAAGCTCTGGGTTACTGATCGGAAGGTCGGTGGTTCAAGCCCCGGTATCGCCAAGCTGCCACTCTTCGGGCCCCTGAGCAAGGCCCCTTAACACTCTGTGTGCTAGTAATGTACATTTGACAATTAAAAATAAAACTTTCTTTCTTTCTTTTTCTTTCGTAAGGCAGAATCAGTGGTAGCTTTATTTATCGAAGCATTAAAAAAAACTGTCTGAAACAATTTTCTTTTTCAATAAATTGGAAATTTACTTCAAATGTAAGCATTTAAAATTCATACAAAATACAGAATACATAAAAAGTTAGTAATTTTTCTTTCTGTGCAGCCTGGTACTATATGATCCCTGGCCCGGTGCCGGTCCGTGGCCCGGTATTAGTTAAATAAATCAATAAAAATCATCAATGTGAAACAATAATTTGAAATTGGATTTACAAATTTAATTCAAACATTTAAAAATTATATATAAAAAAGGTATTTTTATGGAAAAGAAAAAAAAAACTAAAAAAAACAAAGGGCATACTGACTTTACACCCCGAACTCCTCGTTGCAGGTAAAAGAAACCATCAAAGAAAACATCAAGGAGCACCTGCTGGACGAAGACGAGGATGAAGAGGAGGAGGCTCGCCGGCGTGAGGAGAAATCCAAATCCCTCAGTCTGCTGGAGTACAACCTGACCATGGACACGGCCAAGCTCTTCATGTCCTGCCTGCACGCCTGGGGCCTGAACAGCACGCTGGACGAGGTGTGCGTGAGCCGACTGGGCATGCTCAGACCGCACACGCCCATCTCCTTCGGCCTGATCTCACGGGCGGCCACATGTCCCTCATGCTGCCCACCTTCAAGGACTCGCTGTTGAGGCAGTTAGCGAGTAGCGTCGGCCTCGAAGGCAGGAAGCTCTCCGTTTCTGAAGTGGTGGGCAAGGGCACGTACGGCGTCTCGCGTGCGGTCACGACCCAGCACCTGCTGTCCGTCATCTCGCTGGCTAACACACTCATGGGCATGACCAACGCCACGTTCGTGGGCGAGCACATGAAGAAAGCGCCAGTCAGGTGGGTGCTGAGTGAACTTACCATAAATACCACAGAATTCAGTCTAAAACCGTATAACCAGAGTGCACAATGTAAGAGTTGCAAAGGGGGAAGATTTTCTAGTAAATTTCCATAACTTTCTGGAAACTTTCCACAAGTACTTCATCTGGAGAATTTGGGAAATATTCCAGGTTGAAAACTTACCAGGAATTTATGGTAATTATTTAGACATTTTGGGACATTTATGTAAAATGTATTAGATACAAACATAAATATACAAAATTTGGATCAGAACTTTGGTCATAAACTGACACACATGCAAACTAATATAGATTTTTTTTTTTAAATGACATAATTTCGTTGCACAACATTTGACACGCAGCACATAGAAGTTTTAAACATAAATGTATGTAACATTAATGAAATTGACATGAAAATTCGCCAAGATGGATATTCTTTGCCGTAATTTTGTTAAGAAAATGATATTTTCAACCACATTATGTTCCCTGTTATTGGCCAACCTGCAATTTTGTAAATTCCCATATATTCCCGTTAATTCCCATGGAAAGTTTCCAGCTTTGACATTCCCCGAAAGTCCATGTCCATTATTAAATGTGCTCTAAAAATAAAAATTTAATTAAATCGAATTGAAACATAGTCTTACTAAATGGTGTATAAATAGGAAACTTCAGTTTAAGCTCATGTGTAAGAATATTTCTAATAAATGTTTAATATTAGTTTATCTAATAAACAGATAATATCGTCAACTGATGTAACCATAGTACCAAACTATAGATGCTACACCCGGGGCAATGTGGGCAAACTATATCACTACTTAGACATTTATTATTCATGAGACAATAAATGAATAATAATAATAATAATAATCTGATCTTATGGTCCCACTCCCTGTTTCCTCCCCAATCTTTTGCTCTTTTATGAATATGAACTGAACTGTTCATACTACTGTTATACACACAGACTCCCAGTAACTGCCTGGAGTCTTATTTTCACCAAATATGTGTTTGTAAAACCGATTTGAAGCTTTTATTTTTTCGCATGCAGAAATATCAAGAAAACTAACGATCGAAATCCACCATACGGAAAAACTACACACATTTTTCTGATAAATCGTCCAAAAAAATGGCACGTAGCGCTTCGGCTTTCAGATAGCGAGCGGCGCATCGCAGATTTCATCATCCTCGCTAACTTCACAGCTCGACCAAAGCAAACAGAACACAGACAACAAGCTTCACACAGCAGGCAGACAGCATCCAGACAGCTCAATATCTGGAGCCGTGTGAGGGGAAAGCGAGAGCGGGTGCGAGGAGAAGAACTCCTTCTGATTTCTGTGTTGTTTTTCGGTGACCTTTAATGAGGCTGGAGGTCTTCGTGCTCTTTTGGATGGCTGTTTTTAGACCAACAGCAGATAAATAGCAACGGTTCAGCATTCATATAGAAGATTTTTGTGTATATTGTCCATATATACGTATGGATTAGTAGCAGATGCGCCGCATTGGCTGAGCTGCATTATTGGAAGATTTGGCGTTGATGATTTTCATCTATTTATGAGCCTTTTATGCAGTTTGGTGGGCATTAATACAGATCAATGAGATGTACAATGAACACGCTTGAATATTTATGGCTGTTTCATTGATTTAAGACATTTACACAAATGATGGCAACAGAATTTCAGCTAGAAATTGGAAAACGTGGCCACATTTTGGGAACATTGTACAAGTGGGAATTTTTCTCACTCATACAAATTAAAATTTTTGTTTGATTTAATCTTTTGAAATGCATGCAGAAGAAACATTCAGCTATGTATCAGTAAACAAATGTGGTTCAAAATTCCAGCTCAGTGTTGTACAGTGACAGAGTGGGTTAGGGTTAGGGTTAGGTTAAAGTTCATTTTTGTTTGACCATTTTTATAAAAAATAAATAAATATAAAAGAGGCATAATAAAAATGTAATAAATAAGATCCACTGAAAAATGCTTTTAAATCACAGAAGATTTACACCAAAATCCACCATAATGCACACATCCGGCAATTAAAACCGTCCGTGTGGAAACAGCAAAAGTTCCATTTGGTGTCTTGATAATTTACGTAATTTAAAACACTATAATTCTGAATATTGTGTCTTCATGCTCTATGTTGAGTTTGATTTCACTTAAACATACATTTGCATGAAGCTTCCATATTTGTCCATGTGCATGTTGATTAGAGTAGTAAAAACTTGAACAGTTTCAATTAAATTTTTAGAACATATAAAAATGTAGCATTAAGTTAACGAGTTAACTCGTGACATTTATGCGATTAATCGCGATTAAATATTCTAATCGATTGACAGCTCCTTGCTATAGATAGATAGATAGATAGATAGATAGATAGATAGATAGATAGCAATAAAAACTGTGTAAGTCTAAAGTTTTTTCAAATTTTTTTTATAAAGATTTTGTGCTTTCGTGCTTTTTTTTTTTGGTAAGTCAGTGCGCGCACACACGCACACACACTTAGGCATATGTATGCACACACACTTTGTCGAAAAAGAACTGTAAGCTGTGAGCAGTGTGTTAATATTTCATTTGGCCTTTGTGTTTCAGGCCTCCAAGACCCGGAGCCCCAGAGAGCCCCAAAAAGACGCCCCCCCAGGTCTCCACCCCGGCCATGCAGTCCCAGATCAAACAAGGTACTGTAACTACAAAGAGTCTCTCTCTCTCTCTCTCTCTCTCTCTCTCTCTTTCTTTCTTTTGCCCTGTATCTATCTTTCTGTCTGTCTCCATCTCTGGTTCTTTCTTGTTCCCTCACTCAGGGGAAAAGTCATGATGTAAAAGCACAAAACAACATGAAAAATCTCCTTTCACTACAGCGGCTCCTCACACAACCCGGCCTGGGGTGCACGGGGAGTGTCTGGGGAAAACACACACACACACACACACACACACACACACACACACGTACTAGTAAAATACTTAGTGCATCTCATGAAGCCCTGAGCCTCAGTGTCTTAATAAACATTCTCTCATTTCTATTTTTTTAACCTTTATTTATTTAAATGAATTTTTATTTCCTACCTCTTAAACTATTCGTTTTTTTGCTATTCATTATTTAAACCCAAATTCTCAAAACACATTATTATGGATTATTTTGTGTTGACTGATATCTAAAAAAAACAAAACAAAAAAAAAAAAACCCAACTAATTCATTTTAAATAAAGCGATAACTAATAATTGTGCAAAAACAGAAAGGGTCTGAATTTTTTTTTTTTTTTTTTTGGTATTTTTATTATTTATATATAAATGTATTTGTTTATTAAATACAATTTGCAGATTCATTGTTTAGATGAAATATATCATCAGGTTATTTAATAAAAGGATGTAGCTATAATATGATTAAAATTAAGACGATTGTCGAGATCCAGCAATTCTCAAGATTGGGCAAAAAAAAAAAAAAAAAGAAAATTATAGCAACAGCTATTTTATAAAAAAAATGAAGTGTTCACTTATGTGCAAATGATCAGTCTATCTGTCTATTTATTTATGTGGGTATTTTGCCATGATCCTTTCATAGTTCAGTGTTTGATTTTGGGATACCTGATAAACTTATTCTTATTTTTAATTGAAATCACTTGTTATAATGTAAAAAAAAAAGAGGATTTACTCAAAACACCTTTTCGAAATAAAAACCTATGTTTTGTTGTAAGGGTGTACAAACTTTTGCTCTCGGCTGTATGCGTACTTTGGGTTTTTAAACCCAAGACAATATATTTAAAAATCAACTGATGTAACCCTCAGTTTTGAGGACCTGTTAGTTTTAAACACACACACACACGCACACACACACACGTCCCCACACGTGGCCTAATTTGTTACCCCGCAGGAGCGTCCATTGTCCAGGCACAATAGTGCTGTGGCGTGTGGGATCATTTGTGTTCACTTACTCATGCCACGCTCCTGTTTGCTCCCTTTGAGAGGAAGTGTGACGGGGCGTGCTGAAAATCGCCACGTGGCACTCGCTATTGTTCGCCTTCTCTCGCCATAAGGGCTCTCGGCTTCTTCTTGCTTTTTTTCACATGCTAATCGCCTCTGCCTTTTCTGACGCACAAGAGCTCGGCCTCTCCGGGGCCAGATTTCCGACGCGTGCCTGTCCGATGAATTCTCACGCTGAGACGAAGACGGGCCGCGACGGTCGGTTTGAAAAGGCGAAATGAAAAGGGGCTAAATGTCCTTTTCTCGCCGGATTTATGGGCGAGAAGGCGTAAGAGCGAGGAAACGTGCGCTCGGCTCCGCTCAGATGCGTCCAGCTTATTGATCCTTCGGCGCTCTTTAGGCTTAAAGACATAATGAAAGTTATTCAACGCATGTAGCTCTTTTCCTCTCCTCCTCTCGTCTGTACTCGGTTCCTCGGGTATTGATCCGAATCGGTTTGTGAAAACCGCTCTTAGATTGTCTTATTAAGTGTTTTTTAATAGAGTTGTTCTTTAAACCCGGGAGAAAGTCAACAACGTCCAGCGTCCTTATCGTGCAGACTTGCTTAAACAAACGCAAACCCTTTATTTCTCTGTGTGTGTGTGTGTGTGTGTGTGTGTTTTCTTGTCCGTCTCTTAGCCATTAGGGTAAATGAAGGGGATTGAGAGAGGAAAGAGAATGAACAGATCAAGAGTTGCTCCAATCAATGAAACTCTTCCTTTTACAGCGTCACAATTAGAGGAAACTGTGTTTCAATTGCACTTATTCATTTGGCAGCACATTTATCCAAAACGATGTATAAGTGGGGAAATGAGAATCCTTTAAGGCTCAAGGGTCTCGCTGAAGAGGCCAACAGTGACGTCCAGGCAGTTCTGGAATCCAGCGATAAACACAGAACCTTCTCATGCCACAGAGGCTTCACCGCTGGGACAAATTTTTTACCGCTCATTTCCACTGAAGCTCCAACCTTCAAGTCACTAAAACAGAAAGCTGCCTGGTTAATCGAGTAGAATAGATTTTATTTGTCACGTATACACTACAGCACGGTGAAATTCTCCCTTTGTATTTCCCAGCTTGGTCAGAGCTCAGGGTCAGCTTTGATACGGCGCACCTGGAGCACAGAGGGTTAAGGGCCTTGCTCAAGGGCCCAATAGTGGCAGCTTGGAGATACCGAGGCTTAAACCCCCGACCTTCTGATCAGTAACCCAGCACCATAACCGCTACCACTCCCCCCAGAACACAACCAGTCACAGGAGCAGAAACATCACCAGTCGTATGGGTAGAACCTTCACCAGTCACTGGGGCAGACTCTTTCCCATTAACTTGATCAGAAGTCACAAGGAAGAACCTTCTTCAAAACCATCTACTTTTAATTAGGCAGAACCTTCTCCAGTTCCTCAGGCAGAACTGTCTCCAGTTTCATGGGAAGAGCCTTCTCCAGTTACTCAGGCAGAACCTTCTCCAGTTTCATGGGCAGAACCTTCTCCAGTTACTTATGCAGAGTTTTTTTTAGTTAATTACGTAGAACCTTCACCAAACTTCTTCTATATGACTGCTGAAAACCTGTTACACCCTGATGGTACAAAAGATCTTGGATTACGTTTTCATGTCTTATTCTGCTGCTCCTGTGGGCCGTCCCATGTTCCTCTGTATGTTCTGAATTGTCTAGTCGTTTGTGTTTCGTCTTTATTTTGATAAATATTACTTTTTGAGGTGGAAGTAATTCTGGGGGTTATTTATTTATTTATTTATTTATTTATATTGACTTGAATAATAATAAATAATTGACCATAAGATTGCTATGTGCTTATTTTTGAACATCTTATTCCACCTTCATTGCCCATTTACTCTTATAACAACCTCCACTCTTCTGGGAAGATGTTTCACTATGTCGGTAAAATGAGGAGGCCTGAGAGGAGCAGGTAGAGCTGCTGGAGCTTCATAGCAGAAAATCTTCCACATCTTCCAACCCACGGAGATGGATTTGTGCACAGGGTTTGCATCGTCATGCTGGAACAGGTTTGGGACTCCTAGTTCAAGCGAAGGAAAAATTTCATACCAGATCCAAACACGTCGTGATGGTAACAGTTTGGAGAAGAACGGGTGTCCCAATACTTTTGGCCGCAGCGAGTGGAATTTCTGTTTGTTTAAAAGTTTTCCGACGTCTTCAAGTGCACGTGAAACGTGTTGTCTGCGTCTTCTTCGTGTTTGACTAACTGCTTTTTCTCTCGTTCATGTGACGCAACTGGAGACCGCGCGTCTCTCTCTCTCTTTTCTTTTTTTCTCTCTTCCGTTTTCCTTTTATTTCTTTATTCCTTTTTTTCCCCCTCCCATTTTTTTATTCCTTTTCACTTCTTTCTTTGTTTCTCTCTTTTGCAAGCTGCTGCCGCTGCTTCCACCTCCGCTCTCGCACCCGGCACAGGGGCGCCTCACGCCGCCTCCACCTTTCATTCTTCTCCCTCCGTAAATGAAGGTACCACAAAAGAGAAACTCCCATCTTTTCTTTTCTTTTGTTTCTTTCTCTCTCTCTCTCTCTCTCTCTCTCTCTCTCTCTCTCTCTCTCTTTCTCTCTCTCTCTTTTCTCAGTCTCTTTTTCCCTCAGTGAACTCATCTGCCTTGCGCTGCCTTACTGTTTTACCTATTTTTTTTTTTCCTTCTATGTGTGTGTGTGTGTGTGTGTGTTTGTCTTGTCTGGTTTTGTCCTTGTGTGTTGTTAGTGTAGTTGTGTTAGTGTGTATTTGTGATTGTGTTTGTGTGTTTGTTTAAAATCTTGTGTGTTTACCCAATCTTTTCAGCATGCATGCTGTCTTTGCAAAAGGGCAACTATGCATTTCACACACACACACACACACACACACACACACACACACACACACACACACACACGAATGCACAAAAAATCTCCTGGTGCTTTATGGTTTTTGAGACACATTCATGTTCCATTTGTCAAAAACACAGTGTTGAAGTGGAAGAAAGTTCTGTGGAGTCCAAATGGGATGATTTTGTCTCCAAGAGAAGAACTTGTGTGAGATGGAGAACAGGAGAGAAGATGTGATCGGACTCCGGACAGTCGTCTACCGTGTTATCTATCTGTCATGGAACGACCTGCCCAGTCACTGCACCGAAATCCTATTGAACTGCTCTGGGATGAACTGAATCATAAAGGAATCTCCGACTAGTGAACTTTGGCGAGTTTTACAAGCTGAATGTTTGGAGAAACGAACCGTCCGGATTCTGTGTGTGTGAAGCTGTTCTTCACAAACTGGAAAATAATATGGACATTTATAGATCTGTTTGGTGAAGGAAATCATACAGTTACATTATCAAATTTGTTGCATAGAAACAAAAGGAACATACAGGTGTCTTTCAGAAACCATAAAAACAGGGTTTTCCACACTTTTACAGGCACCAGATGGGTATGTGTGTGTATTCATATATAAAAATATACAGACAAATAAAAAATAAATACAAATAAAAAATGTAGCAAGAATCTTAAAACATCTTCAACATTCTACAAGTATTAGTACAAATACACAAATTATTATTTTTTTTATTTATTTTATTTAAAGTTTGATTCATTTTTTATAATTTTTTTTTGCACATTATATTGATTTTTCAGGATTTGTTTGCTGCATGACTTTAAAAGAAAATGTCAGTTTAATGAAGCCTTAAAATGTGTGTAATCATCATTAT
>NC_060898.1:1830000-1845000 GCF_014805685.1 Silurus meridionalis | reverse complement strand
TACCTCTAACAAGACATGGCAAAACCAAAGATCTCAAATTTGGACCCAAGAACCAAAGGACAGTTTTCTACTGATTTACTGGTTATTCCTTGTGTTTATTGCCCAAGCTGCTTGTTGTAGTTCCAAAGTAATGGTTTCTCTTCCGCAAGTCGATCATGAAGGCCTGACTCATGCAGTCTCCTCTAAATAGTGGATGTAGAAATATGTGTCTTACAGAAATTTATGTAAATCAACAGTTTCTGATTCTAAAATATCCTCTGCAGCAGAGGTAGCTTTTGGTCTTCCGTTCCTGACCGGCTCCTCATGAGAGCCTGTTTCATTATAGCGTTTGATGGTTTTGGAGACTGAACATGGGAATACATTTAAAGTTCTTGGGATTTTTTTCAGACTGATTGACCTTTTTTTTTTTTTTTTTTTTTTTTTAAAGTAATGATGTAATGAGTTTTTTGTAATAATATGGTTTTGTACAGTAGTTGTAGTAGCGCTAATTGGCTTATTGACTCAGTACTCACCCTTTTCCTCTGTCCACAAGACAACTGATGGTCTAAAAAATGTTATTATAGAGATTTTTGGAGTAAATCTGGATAAATGATCAGGGTTAAATTTCAGATCACACCCTCCGAGGCTTCATCACATCTCAGGTTTAACATGTAAAGTCTAATGGCGCTCCGACATCATATCGGTGTCGCAGTTGAATTCCTCACCTCGGAGTCGCTGCATACGCCGAGAGAAGCGAGATGTATAAACGTAAACATTACACCACGCTATCGATTGACAGTCAGCTCCTGCTCCGAGTCACGCATCCGTGACGGCCATTTATACGCCGGATTTGTGGAAAAGGTCACGTGGAGCGAGCAGACGCTCACCGGGCAGCAGCAGCCGAGGACATGAATGAGTGACCTTTTCCTGCACTTACCGAGGAACCGAAATGTCGGTTAGCGACGTGAGGAAGGCAGGACGGAGAAATCGCTTGAATTTCGGACATCGATCGCCATGAATCTCCATCTTCTGTTTCTTCGTCCTGGTCCTCGACATCTTTTTCTGAACGTGGGTTTTGAACACAACGTAACGTGTGTAACCTTTTTCAGAGCTTCACACACACATGTCGACTAGACTTGTGGAATTTAATCCATGCCATCGTCGTCATGCTAGTACTGTAGATGTTAGAGATGCTCTGGAGAAGGTTGGAGGTTTTTGCGCTACAGGTTTCTATTTGTGTGCCATCAATCCGAAACTTATCCTGAATCTTTTTTAGAATATTAACAGATCCAGAATTCATCCTGAGGAACCGGACATGACCCTGTATGTGACCCCAGTCCAGAGCACCACAAATGTTCCTATATCTCCTTTAGCATAGGCAATCATCCTAGCAAGTGCTTTGGAGGTTGGAAGGAAACCAGAAAACCATAAGGAGCCTACACTAAGATGAGCCTATGCGAGACTCCAAAGATAAACTTTGGTGCATGATGACCAGGGAATCTTCTTCTTTCTTCTGCTCCCGTTAGGGGTCTCAACATCAGATCATCTGTCATCTCCGTTCCACTCTGTCCTTTACATCTGCCTCTTTCAGACCATCTTCCCTGACTACATCCATCAACCTCCTCTTTGGCCTTCCTCTTTTACTCCTGCCAAGTAGCTCTATCCTCAGCATTCTTCCACTCATATACCCTATGTCCCTCTACTGCACATGACCAAACCATCTCGTCCTATTGCATCTCTCAGCTTGTCTCCATAATGTTTACTTGCTTGGTCCCTCTAATAAATTAATTCAGTAAAACCTCAGTGAGACCTCCTCGCGGTGCAGTGTGGAGGTCAGTAGGATGATGGTTGTAGGGAAGAAGGTGGTCCTGAATCTGCTGGTTGTGGTGCAAATGGCTCTGTATCTCCTCCTGGATGGAAGTAGGTTGAGGCGAAATTTGCTGAGATGCTGAGCCTTGTGTGGTACATCTTAGCCATAAGTGAAATCAGTAGGTGATGATAGTAAACTTTGGTGTTGATGGTGAACGTTGCTTTTAATGGTGATTGACAGTGAAAGTTGGTGTGGGTGATGATGGTGAACTTTGGTGTTGATGGTGATTGATGGTTGTGATGGTGAACATTGGTGTTGATGGTGATTGATTGTGAAAGTTGGTGTTGGTGATGGTGAACTTTGGTGTTTGATGGTGCTTTATGGTGAACGTTGGTGATTGATGGTGAGCGTTGGTGTTGATGGTTGTTTAATGGTGAACGTTGGTGTTGATGGTGATTGATGGTTGTTTGATGGTGAACGTTGGTGTTGATGGTGATTGATGGTTGTTTGATGGTGAGCGTTGGTGTTGATGGTGATTGATGGTGAATGTTGGTGTTGATGGTGATTGATGGTTGTTTGATGGTGAACGTTGGTGTTGATGGTGATTGATGGTTGTTTGATGGTGAACGTTGGTGTTGATGGTGATTGATTGTGTTGCGTGGTTATTGTTACTATCAATGCTGAATGACATCTACATCTTTAACTTTGTGTTGAAGGCAAAGAACTGATCTCCAAACAAACTTAAATATTCTCGTATTCAGATCAGTGAGAAGATGGAAGGTAAAAGAGCAGCACGTGTCAAATTCCCTGATATGTTATTTATTTATTATACATGTTATTTTCTTCTCAGAGTTTCTCTGTGAAACAGTTTCACCTCCATGGATTTTCTCCAATTCGTCCTCGAATGTTCCTGTCCTATGAGCGGGATAATTTTTTTCCCCTCTTCAGTTTGTTTAAACGCTCGCGACTTGTTTGCCTTCCCAAACTCGATTACGGAGCACTTTAGGACTAGAGAGTGTTTTGGTGCGTGAGCCGTAGAAGTGGTTCACATTTCCTGTCTGTCAGTGCTCTCGCGTCGTCTCGGTCAAGTATCGTCCCTCTCTAATACGCCGCGTTGGACTCGGAAAGAGCTTTTTCGGAATTCCTGACTCCCTCAGGGTTCAGGGGGCCGTGAGCACCGCTGGGTATTTGTGTAATTTAGTGTTTATGTGATAATATTGTGTTTAGACACATCCGGCGTGAGAATGGAGTCTCTTTCGCTCGCCGTCTGGGCCGTGTGAGTGCTCTGTGGAAACAGACCGGGCTGCTTAATGGGCTGGTGTAATGAAGGAAGCTGTCAATTAACTCTCTCACACACACACACACACACACACACACACACACACACACACACACACACACACACACACACACACCAAACATGTATAGGGAGACTGAAATGGAAATAAAACCAACACATCAGCCTGAACCTGAAGCCCGAGTTCTTTCTTCTTTTCTTCGTTCTCCTTATTTTTATCAGGAGCCGCCTCGCTGCCTCACCCCCCAACTCCAACCCCCCGCCCCCCGCCTTAAATATAGCGTGTGTGTTTTGATTGTGTGTGTGTTTTTGGTGAATGTGAGAAAACAGCCTGCCTGCCTGTGTAATGCAATTGGGGAGCAGGCCGTGGATCGATAAGCATGGAGCAGGGAGAATTAATGTGGGCCAGCCAGTGTGTCCATCATACAGACCAAGAAAGGAGGGAGAGCGCAAAAAAAAAAAGAAGGAGAGGACTTGGAAAGAAATGGGGGGATAGAGCTGAAACAGAAGAAACACAACATGTACAGGTTTTTATAGAAGCCTTATACAAAATGCGGGTCTGTTGTAGTTTCTTTCAGGCTCGGGAGACAGATCTCTGCAGCCGGATACAAAGCCGGGGTTTGGGTTTTGGGGCTTTTTTTAAATCAGGCGGGACAGAAAGAGACACGACGACGACTCGGTGTGGAGCCGAGACTCTGCTGATCATCACTTTCATGATTAATTATGCATTACGTCAACATTTACATACTTCAGCTTCGATATTAATACCGAGTAATATAAAGCAGCTTCTCTTCCCTTTCCTTCTTTTCTTTTTTCTTCTTATCCCTTTTCCTCTTTTCTCTCTCTTTTTTTCCTCTTCTCGTCTCATCTCTTCTCAACGCTTCTCTTGTGTTCTTTGGTTATTTCTTGAGAATGAGAATGAGGATTAGTGAATATTTGCGCGGCTGTAAACCGATAAAGTTACAGTTCAGAAGAGAATTTGGTTTGATGTTGGTTCGTCTCAGAGTCGTATTATTCTGCGTCCGATCATTCAGACGGAGTCGACAGACTGCTACTCCGATCTCCCCAGATCCCGTCAATCATTAAATTCCCTCAGTGATTCACCCACGCCTCAGAGACGCACCATCTCTCACGATCACGTGTTCCAGAGTCTGTTCGGATTCGTTTGCCGGAGCGACTCTGCCGCAGTAAATTCGGCAGCTCGAGTCGGAATAACAGCGATTTTTGATTCGGATCATTTTTTATTCAATCCGGCAGCAGTGCGAGTTTCTCATACACGTGCACACATTACGTGAAACCGCCACCTCGCTTTTCTTTTTCATTTTCCCTCAGCAAGAGCAATTCTTCAAAGCAATATAACCAATGAGTTGATCATTTCCAGGCCCCCGGTGGGATTTTCTCGGCTGCAGCTCCTTGCTCAGCGTTTTGGTGCAAGTTTAGGCCTCGACGTCCCTCCAGGGACTGGCTTTTATATCACACACACACACACACACACACACACACTGATTGGGGGGAAACGGAAACACGCCGCCTACAGTTTTTACTCGCTCATTCAATCACTCATTCATGAATTCACACACTCACCTACTCTCCCTCACTCATTCATTCTCTCACTCACGTGCTTAATCACGGAAACACGCCACCTACTGTATCCTACACGCAACAAATCTGTGGTGGATGTGACACATAATGCAGCTATCATACACAAAATAAGTGTGGGTATATTCTTCTTCTACTTCTTTTTATTTTTCTTCTTTTTAATTTTCTTCTTCATTCTCTTCTTCTTCTTCTTCTTTTTTTCTTTTTTTAATGTCTCATCTTTGAGTAATCACATGACCAGCAGAAAACACGCAATAAGTCAGATTATAATTAGATATAAAGAATAAGAGTTTTCTGAGGAAATACTTTGTGTGTGTGAGTGTGTGAGTGTGTGAGTGTGTGAGTGTGTGTGTGTGTGTGTGAGGGTTATTAATAATGAATGTGTGTATGGTGATCTGGTAGTCCACTCTGATCTTAGAGTAGCTCTGGGTCAAATGGGTCCTGACAGATCTGCTGCTCGAGATTCACCAAGTCACTTCTACACACACACACACACACACACACACACACACACACACAAGAAGGAGAAAGAGTGCATCACACACTTCTTGTCTCTTCTCTCTATTGTTTCTTCCTGGATGGATAGATGGATGGATGGATTGATGGTTGGATGGATCCCCTTTTTCCTGCCACAGTCCGAGGGTGTTGGTGTTGAGATTTCCACGCTGATTTGACCCCTAGGAGAAAAAGAGGGAGGGGGAAGAAAGGAGGGAAGGGAGGGAGAAATAGAGGAGTGGAGGGGAGGGAAGGATGGATGTGCAGATGATTAAAATAGGCCTGAGGCAGGTGAGGAGGATGCAGTGGTTCTGGTATTGTGTGTTCCTCTGCAGTCTTACCCTTTTCTCTCTCGATTCCTTCTTCCTTTACTCGTTCATTCACTCACTCACATATCAACTCATTTATTCACTCAATTATTCATTCATTCATTCATTCATTTGCTCACTAATTCACTCACTCACTCATTCACTTACTCATTTACTCGTTCACTCACTGGACTGTATTAGGTTTATTTTCTTCTTTTTGTTTTCCAAAAACTCTGTGTGTGTGTGTGTGTGTGTGTGTGTGTGTGTGTGTGTGTGTGTGTGTGTGTGTGTGTGTTGCTTCTCAGCATTCGTCTCCCCTGTGGATATGAGAGAAAGAAAAAGAGAGGATGAGGAAGAGAGAGGGATGGGGGAGGAGGAGGTTGTGGGTTAACAAGGCCCCGTTGCAGGCAGTGTGTCACGATTGGCACCGGTGTTTGACCTCGCAGCAGTCCTCAACCACACTCCCCAATTACCTGCTCTTCTCTGTGTGTGTGTGTGTGTGTGTGTGTGTGTGTGTGTGTCCACGTCTGTGTCCGTGGGTGTGTCTCTCCGTGGGTGTGTCTTTGTGTCTTTGTGTGTGTGTGTGTGTGTGTGTGTGTGTGTGTGTGTGTGTGGAGCAGCAGGAGAGGGAAACGTGCTCCTCTTTAAATATGTCAGTGGTCAATAAGAAGGTTAATTGAAACATAAAGGCACTTGTTCTCACACACACACACACACACACACACACACACACACACACACACTTCTCTGTTTCTATTTTCTTTAGCTCTCTAACTCATTCTTTCTTTTTTCTGTCTGCCACTTTCTTTCTCTGTCCTTATCTGTAATCCTACATCTTTCTTTCTTTCTTTCTTTCTTTCTTTCTTTCTTTCTTTCTTTCTTTCTTTCTTTCTTTCTTTCTTTCTTTCTTTCTTTCTTTCTTTCTTTCTTTCTTTCGTTCTTTCTTTCTTTCTTTCTTTCTTTCTTTCATTTTTTTTCTTTTTATACTTTAACTGTCTGTCTGTCTCTCTTTTCTGTTCCTCTGTAATCTTTCTTTCTTTTTACTTTTTAAATTTGTTCTGTATATTGTTTTTCCTCTCTTTTTTGTCCTTGATTTTTTTGGCTGGGATTTTTTGGTGTTTTAATTACCTGTTTTTTGTTTTAATGTCTCGTCTCTCTCTCTCTCTCTCTCTCTCTCTCTCTCTCTCTCTCATTAATTAGCACTGAGCTCAGATTAGCTGTTCCTCACCTTTCAGCAGGATCTATTCGTCTGCCCTCTTAATGAAAAGCGGGTTGTAATTGGCTAATTCTGGGATCAGGCCGGAGCGATTGCGCTGAGTGTAAACGAGTGTAATGGCGAAAGCTTGCAGGCTAATAAAGCGTCCAATAGTGCAAAACAATAAGGGCTGATGAGGTCGTTAACGAGGCCGCAAGCAAACAAGGAGGAATTAGTGACATTAACAAGGGAGACGTTTGTCCTCTCTGATGAGGTCACCGAGACCGAGACATGGCGGAGACGTCAGTTTCACTCTGGTGTGTGTGTGTGTGTGTGTTGCAGCCGGAACAGCGCCAGAGACAGCCCAGCCGACTCCTCCCCCTGCTGAAGCCCTGCCCACTGAGCCCAAAGCTCCAGAGGAAGAGCTGGATGTCACTGACGATGACATCACTGCAGGTATGAGCAGCAAAAGTTTGTACACCCCAGTCCCTCAGACCTCCAACCCCCCCTCCCCCCACCCACATGATTCTTATTGTCGCTAGCAATATATACATTTACTAGCGAAAATAAGAATCACGTCGGAAATCTTTGCCATTTGTGTGCAATTTCTGGTATGTGAACATGAACAATCCCTGTTACATTGACGTGAAATATGTGAAACCACAGAATGACACGTTTTTGAGCTACGTGGCAAGTTAATTAACTAGATTAGTTAGTGTTAACTCCATTACTCATTCCTGTACGATCGTCGCTGTCGATGCGTTCTCAGAAAGCTGAGCTTCTACTATTTTTTTTATATATTTATATAAAAAATATAAATATTTTATATAATTTTCTTAATCTTAAATGCTAGCATACTAGATACTTCTATATGCTAGTCTGATGGAATTCCTGAGAGGATTTTTATTTTCATATATTTGCATAAATATCATGAATTGTCACTGTTAACGTTAGCAATAGTAACTGATTCAATAAACTGACAGGATTTCTGAGGTTTATTGTTAATCAATTCAAATAAATGTACATAAATGTTTGCTAATTCCATGCTAGCTTGGTGGGATTTTGAGGTCACATATGAATAATGAATATTCACTCCCTAATATTTACAAACCTGACAGGATTTCGAGATTTATTGTCAATAAACAATGCTAAAGCTAGCATACTAGCTAATATTCACTAGCCTGACAGGATTTATGAGAGAATACGGTTCATAAATGATTTTTTTAATATTTTATTTTTAATATATTGTTAATATTTTTATTGGCCATGCTAATTTAATGGCTAATACACGCTAGCAGGATATTTTAGGTGATTTCAAAGCTAGCAAACTAGCTAATATTGACAGCGTCTGTTCAGTGGTTCATTGGCTGAAAGGATCGATGGATTGCAGGTTTCATCCCAGACATCGACGTCTACTCCAAACAGCAAGGAGACGTCAGAGTGATGTTTGGAACACAAGGGAAAAGGAATTGTGTGTGTGTGTGTGTGTGTGTGTGTGTGTGTGTGTGTGTGTGTGTGTGTGTGTGTGTGGGATAATAGCCTCGTTAGCTTTAAAACGTGTGAAATTCCTCAGATAGCAATTTCATTTCTTTAGCCTAAGGGGGTTATGGAAGAAAGGAAGCACACACACACACACACACACACACACACACACACACACACACACACACACACAGAGATGGAGAAAAAAAATAGAGGGATGAAGGTGAAATGTGAGAGAATGGGAGGACGGCGTCATCCTAATGACCTCCCATGACATCCAGCCAACCATCATTACCTCAGCATGACGCCCGTGCACACACACACACACACACACACACACACACACACACACACACACACACACATATTTAGTGGCTAACAAGTTAACCTGACAGGATTTCTGACTTAATAAGCTAATTTTCATTCATTCATTTATATGGCTAATCTGTAATGTAATCCTTGCTAGTGCTAGCATGCCAGTCAGTGCACGCTAACCTTATGTTCATATGTTTCACTGCTAATGTTAGCTCATCGCTAATACCATTACCAGGATACCAGGATATTAAACTTTCCCTTTCACTCTCACAGATACTCTTCTATCACAAATCACTCCTGCTATCACTCTTCTCCACCCACTCCTACTGCACACCTCACTGCTGTCACACATGTGCTAAAGCTAGCCTGCTAGCTAATATTCACACTCCTTAAAGGATTTCAGATGTTTTTTAATACACATGAAGGTGTGTGTGTGTGTGTGTGTGTGTGTGGCTGTGCACTGCAAGCATCTCTCTATTAGCAGAATAAACCGTTATAACTGTGAAAGTAATGACAGCTCCCTCCTCCTAGTGCTACTCTGATAACCTGTGGTTCCGCTTCGTGTCACCATCGGCCGTGTGTGTGTGTGTGTGTGTGTGTGTGTGTGTGTGAGGCGTGAAGAGGTGTGAGGTGACCCACGCTGGTGCAACTTTGTCACGCCGTGTGTCACCTTCAGCTATGATTGATACCAAATCCACCGTGCAAGGCCACTGTGCACAGGGAGAGACAAACACACACACATACACACACACACACACACAGAGCTTAAAGGCACATCCATGTATCTACTTTTATTGCTGTTTCACAGACCAGCTGTGTGTCCGTGTCAAACACACTCCGGTGTGTATCGGCTTGATTGACTGAACATCTCATCCTGTTCACCTCGTACTCTTCTGGGAAGATGTTCCACTAGATTTTGTGGAGATTTGTGCTCATTCAGCCATAAGGGTGTTAGTAAAGTCAGGTACTGATGTAGCTGAGGTGAGGAGGCCTGGGGTGCAGCCAGTGTTACATAACTCCAACCCATGGAACGCAGATCTTAATATATAAAGTATACTGTATGTGCTCTTTCACTTTATCAATTTCTGTGAGTGTGTGCGAGTGTGTGAATTTGTATATTTATATTTGTGTATGTATGAGATAAAGCCGATAGCTGTGTGTGTGTGTGTGTGTGTGTGTGTGTGTGTTTGTGTTTTAGGCTTTACTGCAGCAGGAATAAATGAAAAATGCGTCGTCAATAGGTGAAAAATGAGAGTTCAGAAATGATAAATTGTCAGGACTGTCTGCGCTATTGACCAGCAACAGCCAATCAACAGGAAGTGGACAGAGAGAGAGAAGGGGAGGGGTGTATTTATACGGGTTGTGATTGCTTACGACGCCTGATAGCTTGATATTTATACACAGTTGATTTTGCAGGAAAAGTGTGTGTGTGTGTGTACATGTGTGTATCTGTGAGTGGGGGCATATGTGTGTCTGTGTGTTTGCATGCATGGATGCATGTTTAAGCGTGTGTGTGTGTGTACATGTGTGTTTTTTGTGCTTGTGTGTGCGCATCACTGTAGGCAGCACTATTATTGAGTATGTAGTGTATGTAGTGTGTATGTAGTGTGTATGTAGTGTGTATGTAGTGTGTATGTAGTGTGTACATGTCGCTCCCTGCCCCTGTGTTTTGCTCCACGCTGGAGAAGGGGGGGCTAATGTTTCGGAGCGAATGTGTGCTGTAAAGGTCACAGCCCAGTTGACGGAGAGTAAAAAATGAGACGGGGGCAAAAAGAGGCCTTCATCTTCTCCAACCACCACTTTATTCATCCATCAGAGAGAAATACAACAGCACACGAGCGATTACTGCAGCCGGGAGAGAGAGAAAGAAAGGGATGGAAAGAGAAAGAGGGATAGAAAGAGAGCAAGAGAGAAAGGGATGGAGAGAGTGAGGGAGAAAAAGTGTGTGTGTGTGTGTGTAAAATGCTCTTATCTCTAAAAATAGTACTTTCACCCTCCACACACTGGGTTTGGTCAAAGGCAAAGTGCTTTAACCTTGTGTGTGTGTGTGTGTGTGTGTGTGTGTGTGTGTGTGTGTGTGTGTGTGTGTGAGAGAGAGAGAGAGAGAGAGAGATGAACTGCTGAGTGAATCCTTCAAATATTTCTTATACTGATTGAGTGAAGAGCAGTATTTAGGGTCACCCTCATCCTCCTTCTATCTTTCTTTTCTCTTTTAGTTCTTCTTTTCTAGTCTCCTTGTTGTTTCTTCTTCTCTTCTTCTTCCTTTTTTCTTCTTCTCCTTCTTCACTTCCTAATGTTTTTCTTCTTCTCCACTTCCACTCCTTCTTAATCTACCTTTTTCCTTCTCTTTCTTCCTTTACCTCTTCTCATTTTCTCCTTCTTCATTTTCTGTGTTTTTAAACTAGTTTTCTTCTCCTTCTTCTCTTTCTTTTCCAATTTCTTCTCAAATTCCACATTTTTTTCTTCCTTCTCTCATTTTCCTGTTCCTCTTCCTCTTTGTTCTTTTCCTCTTTTTCTTTCTTCTGTTTATTAAAAGCATCACTGACTTTTCTGGCCTGATGTTTTCCTCCTCAAACTGTTGCCACAAAGTTGGGGAGACACAGTTTTGTACAGAGCTTCTTTAGATGCCACAGCATGAAATTTTCAGCTGAACTAGTGGACCTAAACCTGTTCCAGCATGATGTCACCCCTGTGCACAAAGCCAGCTCCATGAAGATCTGCTTTCCATGGGTTGGAGTGGAAGATCTCCTGCTATAGAGCTCAAACCATATTTAACATAATGAATGCAAACTCTGACAGCACCCCAGGAACCTCCTCCCCTACATCACCTACACCTTGTGGCTGAATAAATCTCCTCAAAATCTAGTGGAACATCTTCCCAGAAGAATGGAGCTTATAAGAGCACATGGAGATTAAATGTGGAATGGGATGTACAAAAAAGAAGCACAATCTTATGCTCGGGTGTCCAAAAACTTTTTTGTCTGTTTGTATAAACGTGAGATTTGTAGTCGTAAATCTATCAGTAGAAAAAAACGTTTTTCTCGGGAGGAAAGAACGACATCCTGGTGTTCATTTAGTCATTTAAATCGCATTGTAAATGTTATTTCATCCCTCAGACTTCAGTTCTTTCCGGGGTGAGAGAGAGCGTAGATCTACTCAGATGCCCCCTGCTCATCTCACACACTCTCTCCTCCTTCCACTCATCCTTCCTTTTGAGCTGTTTCTCATTCTCTCTCGACCACATGCTTCTGTGTACAATGGGACTCTATTGATCGGTTTGGTTGTGCAGCTGTACTGAAGCTACCCACCGCTCACAGCCGCTCTTCTTCTTTTTCTTCTTCTCTCCTCTGTCTTCCTCGCTTGTTTCTCTCTCTCTCTCTCTCTCTCTCTCAGTAGTAATCTGTGGTGTAACCAGGCTTTCATGTCTCCTCTGTAGCGATCAATTCTCTTCTCGCTCTCTGCAGCCCACCTTTAAAGCTGTGATTACAGAACAGAGTGTTGACCAGAGACAGCGATGGAGGGTTTCGAGGTGATGGAGACAGACAGCAGCAGTCAGAGCGCTCGGGTTACTACAGGAGTGGACCACGCTTGGTTTTAGGCTTCAAAACAATGAAAAGGGGTCGCAATGGATGACATTGCGTCCACCAGATTTGGTGATTTTGCTTTAGTTTGTGTCACTGATTTAAATGTTACATATGTGTTACATGAACAAAAACAGGAAAACTCTTAGGAGAGCCATAGCATTGTGTCAGAATGGATTCTGTTCTATAAATCTGATTTACTAGATTTCCGTTTGGGTATTTAGTATCACATTTCACTTTAGCAGCACATCTGATTCAGGATTGAATTTGCATACTTCAGAGTTCAAGATCCAAAATCCTTCAGCTTTGATTCGGTACAGAACTCCCTCTCCTTGTTCGTATGTATCAGTGTTTTCTATTGAATCACTCGAGAGAATTGTGAGACATTCCTTCAACTTTAATTCAGTACCGAACTCCCTCTCCTCTTCAGTATGTATCATTCCTTTCTCTTTAGCCACTCGAGAAAAGTGTGAGACGTTCCGTCAGCTTTGATTCGGTACAGAACTCACTCTACTTGTCCATAAGTATCATCTTTTTCTCCTAAACCACTTGAGAAAAGTTTGAGACATTCCTTCTTCTTTGATTCATTACAGAACTACAGATCTGCCCCTTTTTGTCTGTATGTATCAGCCCTTTCTCTTGAACCACTCCAGAGAAGTGTGAAACACTTGAGTCAAAGCAGTACTCATGAACCTATATACAGCCAGTCAAAAAAAACCCAGAAGGCCAATGTATATCAAAGCTAGCGAACCAGATACTCAAGAGACTTGATGCTACATTATCTTCCCAAACGCAAGTGAGAGCATATTCTTGAGATGGATTCTGATTTCTACATCTCTGGGGACGAGCCTTTGCGATTCCACTGCTTGTGTATAGAAGATGCAGCTGTGCCTTTCCTCCCCACAGACTTCTGTAGTCTAAAACATGGTGCTGGAGGATTTGCTTTCAGGACCCTGGAGAGCAACCGGTTGCCTTGGGATAGTACTTGGGCAACTAACTGTTGTTAACTTATTATTGGAACTTGTTTTATTATCTGGCATTTAATAAATACATCAGGGAGGAGAACGAGTTTGAGTGCTGCTGATTTGATGAGGAATCGGAGCGAGACTGATGCAGACGAGAATTAAGACTTGTGCCGGCAGGCATTTTAGGACACCGGAATCCGAGAAAAGCTGGAGGACAGAGGCAAAAAGATGGTGGATGGATTATTGCTGATGTTTTCTAGCCGAGTTTCTGTTGTGAAAGGTCAATGTGTTGTCTCGGCATGCCAGTGGGTCGCCCCGGACCCCCTGATGCCCCTCCTCCCTCGTTCCTCTCCTCCGCTTTTATCCTTTAATCCACAAAGCCTTCTGCTTTTCTTTATTTATTTACCGCTCATTCCCACAGTCCGGCAGCCATCACACACCACCGAACCCCCTCCCCACACGTCTTTTTCTTTTTCTTTTTAACCCCATGGCTACTTGTGAAGCACGTCGAGAACTTGATCCCCTCAAGGAGACAAAAAAAGAAATGAAAACAGCCTGAAGTTTGTTGCAGTCTTGTAAAGATGCTAATGACCAGCTCATATTTACAAACTGATTTCCTATTTATTATTATATATGTTTCCATGTTCTTGTGATTAATTTCGGAACCAGAATTTCAGCTCTGGATGGAAAGTATATTTTCTTTTTTGCTTCTTTCTCGTTTTTTCCATTTGATCATCTATTTCTTGTGCAACCCTTTTCCCCTCATCTGTGAAAAAGTGCTGTTTCAGGACTTGCCTGATGCAGTTGTGGTCAGTGAGGTGTGACCCTCAGGATTAAAGGCCAACAATGCAGTCCAACCTAACCTCCCCACCCCACCCCACCCCTGGGTCCTCATTTTGAGAACACTTGAGATAATGGGTCCTGTGTGGCAACATGGATTGTAGAAACATACTTTGATGCAGCTTTTTTCTTTAACTGTAGCACATTAATGTTAGCTTGCTAATGTGTGTTTACTCGTCCCCCAGCTGGTACTGGTGGAGTTCTAAAATTGGACCTTTTTTGGTGCATGCAAATGTTGCTCGGAACAACCAGCCACATATCGGAACACAGGGTAGATGTGTGGACCAAAAACAAGGAAAAGGAGAAGGGGTAGAAAAGAAGGAAGAGGAGAAAACCGGATAGATAAACGGATGGATGGATGGATGGATGGATGGATGGATGGATGGATGGATGGATGGATGGATGGATGGATAAAGTGGAAGCTGCTTTCTTTAGACCAGCAGATTGGGCTGCAGCATTCACCCCATCAGGGCAGTGATGTCAGGGGTCAGGTTTTCGAGACCCCTGTCACGGTTTGTCCGTCTGCTGCTCCCCATAGACCTCTTCTCCCTTCTCCATTTTCCTTCTCCCTTATCCTGCTTCCCCGCCTAAACTAATCCCCCTCACACACACTTTCTCATTTTTCATCACTCTTATTTCCCCTTGTTCCAATGTTCCAGTAATGCTGTCCTCTTTCACTGAAAGTTCATCCATTCCTATTTTTCCCCTCTGTTCACCCCACCCATCATTCCCCCGCGCTCCACCTTCTTTCTTGTGTGCTGTGGTGTGGGTGGTATCCATTTCAGGTTAGTTGATTAAGGTGCTGCGCTGCTGTTGCAGTGATTGAGTGTTTGAGCCAGCCATTGCAAAGGATAAGGAGAAAGAGGAAAAAAAGAGAGAGAGAAAGAGAGGCTCGTGAGAGAAATTGCCTCTCCACTTAATAAAAAGACAAACAAGCCCTGTGGATCGTAGAACATATCACCTGTGTCCATCTCATTTCCACGCCTCGAGGTGGCTAACCAACCTGGACAAGACCAGGCTATTAAAGTTAAATGTTACTTCGCAAACATTTCTAGTGGTCGAGAATTAGTTTTGATGAAACCGTAGACAGGCGTTCTGTTCGGAAGATCTTGATTTTGAATTTGTTTTTTTTTG
>NC_060898.1:1802500-1820000 GCF_014805685.1 Silurus meridionalis | reverse complement strand
CATGCACCATGACATCAATATCGCAGAAAAACATTTTAATATTCCCTAAGAACCTGCTTCTGTACTTTATTGCACTCGGGTCCCTGCACTTTATTTTGTGTAATGTGTGTTTTATTGAAATATAAATATTTGTGTCTATCAAGGCTTTCGCTCGAGCGCAATATCTCTCACGCTTTATATCTCAACACAAAATACCCCCTTTTCTAGAAAGTGTCTAGGCCGTGTTCTTGAATTCTCAGATTGTGATAAAACATTAAAAAACTTTTAGAATGATTATATGGGATTCTGGGAAGTTTGGTTGTTCAAGAACAGCCACAAAGTTCTCGTGTGTTCACCCTGTTGTAAAATGATATATAGTGTTCTGGCATGGTTCTTCTGTTGTAAAATGTTCAGTGACAAGAACAGTGTATTTAGCTTTCTAGATTGTCCAGACTATGTGATAGAAGTTTCAGGTTGTTCTAGAACAGTTACCGGGTTTTAGAATGTGAAGTTCTGGAGCGTATTTAACGTTCTAGATATTCAGACTGGCTAGAAAAATTCTAGAATGTTCTTCTCATTCTAAAAGGTCCACATTGCGATAGGTTGTTAATTTTTTTGTAGACATTTCATGTTCTAGAGCGTTTTTTTTATGTGAATGATAATAGAGTTCAGGGATGTGCGGGTTGTTCTAGAACACCTACAAAGGTCTAGTGTGTTCACTCTGTATATAACAGAGTGGTGATCTACAATCTTCAGATTGTTATAAAAGATTCTCTAATGTTTTTAGGTTACAAAAGTTCTGTAGTGTACTAGAAGATTGTTCTAGAATGTTCTACAGGTTATAGAATGTATGTGAGTTCTGGAGTGTATTTAGCATTCTAGATTTTTTGTATCTTTTTCCAGGTTATTAAAGGTCCATAGTGCGATAGAATGTTCAGGTTCTTGTAGAATGGTCATGTTCGGGTCATGTGTTCCTGATTATATAGTATTCAGGGAAGTTTGGGTTGTTCTAGAACACCTGGTGAGTTCTAAAATGTCTATAGTTGTGAGAGCATGTTCAGGTTGATCTAGAACATTCGCCAGGTTCTGAAGAGTTCTGGAGTGCTTGAATTTTCTATTCTGGGAAGGTCAGGTTGGTCTAGAACACTCAGAGTTCTAGAATGTTTACCCTGTTGTGATGTTCATAGTGTGGTAGAAGGTTCAGTAACATATTCACAAGGTTTTAAAATGTTGAGTTCTGGTGTGTGTTTGTTCTAGGATGTTCAGATTATCGTTGAAGGTCCTTCAGGTTCTAGAATGTTTAAAGGGTTCTAGAATTAATTGTTAGATTTATTTGGGGGTGGAGCTTCATGAGCGATGTCAGTGTTTGCCTGTTGCATGGGGTTCAGGTACATATTGCCCCGGGGTGTCTTTTATTCTTTCTCTCTCACTCTCTCTTTTCATCTGTCTTTTTTTTTTAATCCCTCACTCACTTTTTCTCTCTTTCTCTTTTTAAAGAGAGGGAGAGGAGAAAGTTTGGATCTTGGGATGTGTGCGTGTGTGTGTGTGTGTGTGTGTGTGTGTGTGTGTGTGTGTGTGTGTGTGTGTGTGTGCCCAAGCATGTACATGTTTAAAATTGAACGGACCTTTTTTTTTTTTTTGCCAATCTGAAATGAAGCGAACCCAGTTAACCTTCAGCAGAAGGACAGAACCTGAGCGTCCCCTCGCTTTTTGCCCCTTTCTCACAAATTGCGTTTGCAATTATCGTCCGTCTGACGTCTCGTAAATGAATTCCGCACGAGCACTCGACCTCTTTTGTCTTAGTGTTTCATCAGGGGGAACCTTTCTTCGTCCTTCCCGAGCTGCTCTGGACATCTGGTTTTCCTTTTTTTTTTTTTTTTCCCGTCAACACAAATAACAAAAAAAAAACAAAACCCTGCATTTATTTCCCTGCCATGAGAATCCTCAGATATCGTACTGCAGGCAGGATCGATCGTTTCCCACAATCCCCCGCTATCAAATTTTACCTGCCTGCATATCGGTGATCAATGGCGGCCAGGCAGCCTGAGAGCGCAAAGCATCGTGGGAACGCTGGGGGCAGGGAAAAGAGAAGGGGTAGTTGTTCTTGACATGGCTTGGCCTGATAATCCACATGCTGCCCACTGGGTTCTCGAATGTTTCTCTGGTTTTTAGATCATTTTATTTTGCAGAGTTTCAGATAGAATCTATTGAATGCATCTAAAAAATACATTCTGCTTCAGAAGTCTGGAGAATATAGTCCTGGAATGTTTACCTTGGTGTAAAGAGCATATCATATAATGTTCACCAGGTTCTAGAATGTCTGTGGTGTGCTGGAGTGTATTTGACATTCTAGATTGTCTAGAAAATTATTTAATGTTCTCCAGGTTCTAAAAGGTCCGTAGTGCAATAAAAGACGGTGTAAGACAACACAAGACGGTGCAGGACGACACAAGACGGTGCAGGACGACACAAGACGGTGCAGGACGACACAAGACGGTGCAGGACAAACACAGAAAACACAAAATAGCGCCACCAGTAAACCTGCTGTATATTACACAGTGTAGTGTGCGGAGACAACTGAGCACAGGAGTGATAGAACTTTGTAATTAAACAGTTTGTAATAATGAGGTAATATAATAGTGGTGGTACTGAAGACATGGATGTGTGAAGTGAGTACGAGTGTGTGTTGAGTCCGGCTTGTACAGTTCAGTCACACAGTTTGGATGTGTGTGTGTGAGTTTCAGTTTAGTTCTGTGTTGAGAATCCTGTTGGCTCGAGGGAAGAAACTGTTCCTCACATTGTTCGGGTTGTTCTAGAATGTGCACTGGTTCTAGAATGTATGTGGAGTTCTGGAGTGTATATAGAATTCTGGAATATGTGTAAGCTTGTAAAAGGTCTGTAGAGACTGTTCAGGTTCTTTGTTCATGTTGTTCTAGAACGTTCACCATGTTGTAGATTATGGGGTTTATTTAGAATTCTAGGAAGTTCAAAATGTTATAGAAGGTCCTCCTGGTTCAAGAAGTGTTCTATAAATAATTCCAGCACAAAGAGGAGCTCCAGTGTGTGTGTCTCTCTCTCTCTCTCTCTCTCTCTCTCTCTCTCCATCTCTCTCTCTCTCTCTCTCTCTCTCTCTCTCTCTCTCTTTCCATCTCTCTCTCTCTCTCTCTCTCTCTCTCTCTCTCTCTCTCTCTCTCTCTCTCTCTTCATCTCTCTCTCTCTCCTCCTCTCTCTCCATCTCTCTTTCCATCTCTCACTTAATCTCTCTCTCTCTTTCTCTCTCAGTTTTTCTCACTCTTTCTCAAAAAGGGAAAGAAAGAAAGATCAGTATAAATGTTACACTAATTATGTACAATATAAAATAGCAAACAAAAAGTGAAAAGAAATAACCTAAACAAGATGAAGTAAATAGGATTTTGTGTGTGTGTGTGTGTGTGTGTGTGTGTATATATTTATACATGTGTCTTATTTAAATTATATACATGAAGGAAAGAAAAGCTTGTCTTCTGTTTCTCTTTCTTTTTTCTCTTGTTTTCCAATAGCAGCAGCTCCTTAAGTATTTTATTTCTTTACCCATCGTTCATTATTGATCAGAAAAATATCCTAATTATAATAAACTAAATCATTCTTTTACTTTTACGCATAATGTCTTTTAACTTCCTCATTACAATCCAGAGCTCTGATCATCCCGTGTGTGTGTGTGTGTGTGTGTTTGAGAGAGGCTCTGATGGCTTGATGCAGTTTCCAAGGCGCTTTTAATTAATGCTCTCCCCCGCTTGATAATTTTATTTCCGTCTGAGCGCAGCTTGCCGAGTTCCATCTCTTTTTTTTTTTTTTTTTTTTTTAAGATTAATCAAGTTGTTGGTTTTTTGTTTTTGTTTAGTTTTTTTTTAAGACTAACGGGCCGTCGTCCAGCCTTTTTAGTTTATTATGTTTGAAAGCAGGGAGCAGCAAATAGGATTTAGATACAATGTCGTTAAAATTGATTTTGGCCATATCAAAGGTGGAGGATCGATGGCGTTCAAAAATCAATGGTTTGCACAGACCGTGCCGCTACGCAGCCGCGTGCGGAGCAGGCGGAGACGAGAAACCGAAAAATACCTCGCCGTCTCCGAGCGCATGTGATCCATCAGTGTCCTGTTAGTATTCCATTAACCCTTAAATCCTCTGAAGACATCAACTTTCTACCAAATCCTCCAGCTTTCACGTCATCCTATGGGCCATGACTTTACACGACTGGCCCAAAATATTCCAGATCAGAAAATTTATATATATATATGACCAAATGTTTGTGGACACCTGACCATCAAAACCCGTATATGCTCCTTTTTGAACATCCGATTCCACATTGAGTCTCCATTTGCGGTTCTAATAAGCTCTACACATCTGAAAAGATGTTCCACTACTTTTTGTGGAGGTTTGTGAAGATTAATTCATCCACGAGGGTTAAAAGTCAGGTCCTGATGTAGGTGAACTGAGGAGGCCTGGGGGTGCAGTCAACATTCACATTCATCAGGTTCAATAGAGCTCTACTGTATAGCAGTACATCAACTTCAACCCATGTAAAGCAGATCTTAATGGAGCTGGTTTTGTGCACAGAAATATCATGTGTAATATATATGATATATAAAACATTTTTTCTGTCTGTCTGTCTGTCTGTCTTCCTGTCTGCTTCTTTGTCCATCCACATGTCTGTTTACACAGCAAGACGGTTGTGTGTGCCTTTTTGCCCTGTAAGTTGTGTTCCCCTATTATCAATCATCTTTTGTGTGTGTGTGTGTGTGTGTGTGTGTGTGTGTGTGTGTGTGTGTGTGTGTGTGTGTGTGTGTGTGCATGCGTTATGTCTCATGTGGACAGTGGTTAACCAGAGCTCAATCAGCTATTGACCTCAGCTATAGGAAGGAGGCGCTCGGAATAACCGGCTTATACTGAGAATAGGTGTGTGTGTGTGTGTGTGTGTGTGTGTGCGTGCATGAAAAGGACGAGATAAATTGGCAGTGTTTGTCTTTATCGGCAACACAGTCAGATTGCCATCACAATTAAAGGCGCTTCAACACTGCAGATCTCTCCAATGTCCTCACTTGGGGTGTGTGTGTGTGTGTGTGTGTGTGTGTGTGTGTGTGTGTGTGTGTCGGTCGAACAGATAAAATGTTCACCCTCTTAGAGATGCTCTGGCCCAATAGGTCAGAGGTTGCACAAGAGCCAATCAGAGGCGATTGTGGGACTTGGGTTGGAATTAAATCAGGCTGGAGGCCGTGTCTCCGCTGCACACACTCGAGTATTAGAGCGAGGGAATCGCGTTAAATCCCTCCTGCGCCGAGAAAACGGAACGGAAATAACACGATTAGTTTCATCGCAATAAAACGATCGATGGGTTCGAAGAATCCAGTTTCAAATCAAAGCAGTTTTAAATTAAGAATTAAATCAAGTTAAATCAAGAATTTTTGGTTCCTTAGCAGTAAATTGGTTTGAACACAGTGATTAGTGTTGCACAAATCGGTCACTCTCAGTGTCGGTCTCAGGCGCAGATAAATGTGGAGGTTTGTGTTATGAAGGACATCCAGCGTAAATCATGTGCCAAATCAAATATGCAGATCACAAATCAGAAAATCATACCGGATCGGTCAAGGACCGGGTTACCAACGACCTCCACAGGTATCGTTAACCAACAGGGTACCGGTGTAAATTGGGCTACTGTTGGCTGAAGGAGGAGAAGGAGAGGAGGAAGACGTCTACAGAGACAGCAGGGAAAGGAGAAGTGTAGGAGAGTAGAGGTTAGGGTTGGTACTTTAAATGTTGGAACTATGACTGGTAAAGGGAGAGAGGGAGCTGATATGATGGAGAGGAGAAAGGTAGATATGTTGTGTGTTTAGGAGAACAAGTGGAAAGGGAATAAGACCAGGAACATTGGAGGTGTTCAAACTGTTCTATCATGGTGTGGATGGAAAGAGAAATGGTGTAGGAGTGATTCTGAAGGAAGAGTACAGTAAGAGTGTAGTGGAGGTGAAGAGAGTTTCTGATGAATGTGAAACTGGAAGTTTAAGGGGTGATGATAAATGTCATTAGTCCCAATGCTCCACAAGTGGGTTGTGAGATGGAGGAGAAGGAAAACTTCTGTTCTATGTAGGAGATGGAACCTGAAGGAGATTGGAGACTGTAAGGTTTTGGCGGGGGACAGTGTAGCTAGACAGCATCGGATGGTGGTCTGTAGGATGGTTTTGGAGGTGAAGAAGAGGAGGAGAGTGAAGACTAAAAGATGAATAAGATGGTCAAAACTGAAGAAGGAAGAGTGTAGTGTGAGATTCAGGGAAGAGCTCAGACAGGACATGTATGAGGACAGTGTGACAGCAGTGAAGTGTGCAGTAGGAACGACAGACTGGTTCAAGTTGGAGTTTGGACTGCATCAAGGATCGGCTCTGAGCCCTTTCCTGTTTGCAGTGGTAATGGACAGGTTGATGGACGAGGTCAGACAGGAGTCTCCGTGGACTATGATGTTTGTGGATGATTTGGTGATTTGAGGTAAGAGTAGGGAGCAGGTGGAGAAGGGTATATCAGTAGGAGAATACTGAGGTTGGAGCCACCAGGAAGGAGGAAAAGAGGAAGGCCAAGGAGGAGGTTTATGGATGTTGTGAGGGAAGACATGCAGGTAGTAGGTTTGAAAGAGTCAGATGTAGAGGACAGGGGGGTGTGGAGACGGATGATCCGCTGTGGCGCCCCCTAATAGGAGCATCCGAAAGAAGAAGAAGGAGCAGTAAATTGGTTTAATAGCTTGAAACTAATTTCTGATCTTCTTTTCTTAACTGTGTGTGTGTGTGTGTGTGTGTGTGTGTGTGTGTGTGTGTGTGTGTGTGTGTGTGTCTCACATACATCTCTGCTCTGGTTTTACATCGGATTGAAGAGATCGACTTACACTAGCCTCCGCTAATAAAGATTTTTGATTAGCGAGACGGATCTCCGTTTGTCGTCTAAGATGATGATTTTATTATTACAAATAGAACGATCAAAACTGAACGTCTGGTTTTATCCGGCGCAACCACGGACCTGCAAACTGTGTGAGCTCCTGACTTTGTTCCAGAATCCAGCAGGTGCAATTCTGAAGCTCGTGGCCAGAAAAGTGTATCCAGGTTCTCTGTATTGTGTGGGTGGAGCTTAAAGGTTGATGTTGCTCGATGTTGAGTTTGGTTTCACTAATAAAGTGTAAAGCATCAATACTTGTACTTGTCCATGTTGATTAGAGAATTAAAAACTTACAAATTGTTGTGTAATTTAGAATTGATAAAAAATGTGTGATTAATTGCGTTAACTCATGACAAACATGCAATTAATCGCAATTAAATATTTTAATCAATTGACAGCAATAATAAAAATATATATATACATTGAAGATTGTTGAATACAATTTGTAGAAGATATTTGGAATATTTAATACACACACACACACACACAGTCACACACACAGTCACACAGTTTGCTTGATCGTACACATTGTGGCTCTGCTTTAAAATTTCCACCACAATTTTCTTTTTTTACGAACACCTCTCTCTCTCTCTCTCTCTCTCTCTCTCTCTCTCTCTCTTTTCATTCCTCTTTCTCCATCATTTCTCTTAATTGTCCTCATGGTTTTTTACACACACACACACACACACACACACACACACACACACACACAGTGCTGATGTTAGTAGAACCTGATTGGTGGTCAGTTGGTGATCAGGTGACCAAGCCAAGCGGTCAGCGCTTACACTGAAGCCCAGCCAAGTCATAGCCTTTGTTCAATGACCACACACACACACACACGCTGCACACTGGCTGCGGTGTACATGTGTGCATTCAGTCAAGGAGTGAGTGCAGAGGTTAATACGTGTGCTGTTCTGCAGCGTGGTGTCTTTGTACAAGCGTGTGTGTTAGCGCGTGTCTAATTGAGGCGTGCGTGTGTGTGTGTGTGTGTGTGTGTGAATTGCAGAGGGGTGGAGTTGTGAGTGTGTGAGGCTATAAACTCCCCCACACACATTTCCGAAAGCGTAACCCCCTCTGGTGCTGTTGTTGTGGGGTGCAGGCTGTAGCAGGGGTGGTGTGTGTGTGCGCGTGTGTGCGCACACTCCATTAAGCAGCCGACCCTGACCGTGACCTCGGCTTCACAATACACACACATGCTCACACACGCGCTCTGCTACACAATAATGCACACACAAGCTATGGGCCTCTCATAAACAATACACACATTCAGGCTCTCTATACAATTAAGCGAACACACACGCGTGCCCAGGGTCTTTTACAGCATACACACACACCCCCGCACGCACACACACGTGTCCAGGGTCTTTTACAGCATGCACGCACACACACACACACACACACACACACACACACACACACGTGCCCAGGGTCTTTTACAGCATACACACACACACACACACACACGTCTGATATAGTCACAAATACAGACACACACACACACACGCGCCCAGGGTCTTTTACAGTATGCGCACACACACACACACGTCTGATATAGTCACAAACACACACACATACAGGTGCGCAGGGTCTTTACAACTCTCTCGCACAAACACACACACAGACACACGCATGTCTGATATCTTTACACACCTACACACACACACACACACACACACACACACACACACAACAATAAACACATACATTTTTACAACCATATCTATTTGACACACACACACACACACACAATTTGCACACAAACATTTTAAAACCATGGTTATGATTTTTATCTGTTTATTGTCATGTCTGAAGTTCAGATCCTCATTAGTTCAGGTCCTCAGTAGTCCAGGTCCTCATTAGTCCAGGTCCTCATTATCTGTCTCTGTTGCCTCCGTCTCATCCATTTGGTTTGTGTTGATGATGCTGGTTTTCTTTTTCGTGTAGCTTCATCTCTCTCATGTGTTTGTGTCCTGCAGGATGTCTGAGTAATCTTCCTCCCAGTGCCAAGAAGATCTCCAACTCGTATGAGGAACGCAGGAAGCAAGCGACCGCCATCGTGCTGCTCGGCGTGATCGGAGCAGAGTTCGGGGCAGAGATCGAACCCCCCAGACTCCCGTCTCGCCCCAGGACCAGCGGCCAGGCGCCCGAGGGCTTCGGCCTCAGCACTGTGGGATCCAACTACTCGCTTGCACGCCATACCTGTGAGAAACACACACACACACTCACACTCAATCTCTCGCTCTCTCTCACACACACACACACACACACACACACACACACCCCAGAATGGACAGCTTGTGTGCCAGTTGCCCTGTTGTTTATGTTGTGTGATGGAACTACTGCTGAATAATCTCACTTTTCTTCAATTAAGTTCTCCTTCTCACACCTCCATCCATCTCCATTTATCTCCATCCATCTCCATTATCTCTTTCCATCTCCATTATCTCTTTCCATCTTTATCATCTTCATCCACTTTAATCCACTGCTATTCACCTTTAACCATCTACATCCATCTCCATCCACCTCTATATCTCTATATTTTCACGTCTACTTATGAAGCAGATTTTCCGCCTCCCAGACCGGATACCCCGGCCTAATCCAAACCATTCCCCCCCACCCCACCCAGTGCCCCCTGAGCCGCAGAACCTCAGCTAATTATCCAAACAGCAAATAGAATTTAGCACGGCCCAGTACTGGAGGCAGGCCAGAGACAGTCCTGGCCTCGTTCCCTCTGAGAGGACATCTTAGTTTAAGCGTCGACCCGACGTCGATGAAGAAATGAATATTGACAAACCATCGTCCGGGCTAACGAGCTGTTCGTTAGGGCAATAAACATGTCACGTTTTAGGTGAGGAGCTGAGGAGATAATTAGAGGATGGAAAGGGAAGAAAAGAGGGATAAAATTAGGAATGGAGGAGAAGAGTGTAACTGCTGTCCTTTTACACTCCATGCTGCCGACCATGACACACACACGTCGCTATCCCTTTCTCCATCCTTCTAATCCCTGTGGATGGAGTGATGAGGTGGGGAACATTTGGAAATAAGAGCATTTGATAGAGGCTGTTCAGAAGTCTGCACCTTTCCCTCTGAGCAGTTCTCTTCATCCTTTCTTTCTTTCATGGTCAAATCAAAAGCGAAGGCCAAATCAATATGAGTGGACAGAGAGAAAGATGGAGAGATGGAGAAGGTGCAGGATGAAGGAGGTATAAGAATGGAAACGCAGGTGAGGCTTCAGGTCTTAAAGACTCCTCTTGAAGAGCAACTCCGATCGATCAGATGCTAATTTATCTTCACCCGCTAGAAAGTTGGACAGGAAGTTGCAGCGTTGTGGAGAAAATCAGGGTTGAGTTCTTCGTAACCACGGCGTCATGAGCGCAAATTTCACGCTAATAAGTTCAGAGCCGCAAAACCTCGTTTCCATTTTTGTTTTTTGGGTGGAGACTATGATCCTGAGCAGGTGAGGGGTAAGGGTCTTGCGGGGGGTATTTAAGTGAGGCTGGGATTTGACCTTTTGATCAGAAGTCCAACATCTTAACCACTGAGCTCTTCACTCACGATTCCCAGTGGCATGACAGAAAAGCGTTGGCTCTGATCGTCAGGAGATCAGATTCTGGAACAAAAGACAATATACACTCACAAAAACAGTGTGTGGCTTTTCCACCTTTGTGCTTCTCCTCCAAACTGCTACCACAAAGTTTTATAGGTTGTCTTTGGATGTTGTAACATGAAAACATCCTGTTCCAGCTCCTGTACACAAAGCCTGCTCCACTCTGGAGACCACTCTGGGTGAGGATTGTTCTACATCAACAGCCTAAAGATCCATGAAGTTCTTAAAGAAGATGGATTTTGACTGTAATTTATATCAACAGTCTGCTACAGTGGTTCAACTGGGATGTTCAACAAGAAGCACTTAGCAAACTTATGGTCAGGTGTCCACCATCTTTTGGA
The DNA here is from genome assembly GCF_014805685.1 of Silurus meridionalis. NCBI lineage: Eukaryota > Metazoa > Chordata > Actinopteri > Siluriformes > Siluridae > Silurus > Silurus meridionalis. The sequence goes on along the minus strand of NC_060898.1, from coordinate 1,809,119 downwards.
TTATCTTGAGTATCTCAAGTTACTTGTGTAAAATATGGAGAAAAATATAAAATATGAGTTTAGGTTTTGTTTCTGTCCTCACCTCGTGCCACACCCTATTCTTTTCTCTTTCTTTTTCTTAGGTGAAGACAGGCTTTAAAAACACTTCAGTTCACTAGCGATTATACTGTAGCCACACACACACACACACACACACACACACACACACACACACACACACATATCTGAGGAGAGCCTTGGACTGTCCCTTGGCCACCAACAATAAAAAAAATACTATTAAAAAAAGACAGGTTTCTCAATCACTAAATTATTCAGCACTGCCTGAGGTAGGCTGTGTGTGTGTGTGTGTGTGTGTGTGTGTGTGTGTGTGTGTGTGTGTGTAAAACACAGCAAGAAAGAAGTTTTGTGTGTTTTAATGTGCTCTAAAGGCTATACTACAAGGAGATACTGTATGCCATATAGTGTGTGTGTGTGTGTGTGTGTGTGTGTGTGTGTGTGTGTGTGTGTGTGTAAGGAGAGTCCCTTTATGGACTGTGTCTCCAGAGGACCACACTATAGCAATAGCAGCTCTTGAACGAGTGTGTGTGTGTGTGTGTGTGTGTGTGTGTGTGTGTGTGTGTGTGTGTGTGTAAACTTTCCATTTAGAAATAAGCAGAGCTTAGAGGCGTGACGGGGGCAGTTACACACAAACAATAGTGACGCAGAGCATCAGCCTTGAAAAATGAAAGAGTCTTCTGTATGGACTAGAAAAGAGAGAGAGTGTGTGTGTGTGTGTGTGTGTGTGTGTGTGTGTGTGTGTGTGTGTGTGTTTTGAGCTCAGGTGTTTCTCTTAGCTGACCTTGTCACTGCCCTCAGGTGCTATGCTTTGTATTTTTTTTTTTTAAGCGGGAGCCATCATCAAACACACACACACACACACACACACACACACACACACACACACACACACCTCAGCTTATCTCAAGGCCGCTCAGAGGCATGGCTTATACACACACCCATGCACACGTGCACACACACACACACACACACTGACCTTGATGGGAAATGATAGAGAGTGCGCTAAACCTATTTTTTCTCTCATGTCAAACACACATAGAGGCACACACACACACACACACACACATACACACATTCATGTAAACAACACTTCCATTTCACGTTTTACTTTTATTTATTCTTTGCAAAAATAAATGTAACAAAACTAATATTTTTTTGGTTATAAAGCCCACACACACACACACACACACAGAGAGAGGAAACAGTTTACAGCTATAAACAAATACACAAAAAGTACAATTACATTCCCAGGAAAATAGACAGACAGACAGACAGACAGACAGACAGACAGACAGACAGACAGAGTAAATCAACTAAATAAATTAAAGTAAATTCAGAATTGGAGATAAAAGTGACTGATGCAAATCATTTAATGGAGAAAATATAAAATATAATAAACTGAAAATGAAAGGCATTAAAACAAATAAAGATGGAAAAATCTCCTGTAGATGAAAAAGAGGTGAGAAAAATCTCCAAACAAAAAATATTACAGCCCAAAAAAATAACAATAAGAGTAAAAAAAATAAATAAAATCAAGACTGATAAAAGAAAAGACAAATTTTAAATAAAGATAAAAGCTTTTTTTTTTCATTTTAAAAATGAAAAACAGAATCAGAGACAATTCATGAGCAAAGAAAATAATTAATAAATTATAATAATGAACATTAGTACAATAAAACACACACAATGCACTATTTAGCCGACGCCAGTCTTGTGCACTTGTGCGCTGATGGCTTGAATCTCGACACCTGCAGGCCATCACAGAGGTTAGGCGGAGGTCAGAAGAAGGTCTCCATCTCTCCCTCACCGGTGCTTTCACTCTCTATATCCCTTTTTTTCAAGCAGACTTTATGGTCACCTGACTCTAATAAGCTGCCTGATATTAGCTCACCTTCCACACTTGATAAAGTCAGCTCTCAGGGGACAGCACTGGGTACTGAGAACACGGGATGAGTTATTGGGTGAGAGAGGTTCTCCCTCTCTCTCCCTCTCTCTCTCTATCGTTAAGGTCTATAAGGCTGAATGTAACGAGAACATACAGATTCGATGGCATTGATCACTCTGCGCTGGACTGCAGCCATCACACCAACCACTGAGCAGCTGGCTTTAACTCGGTTACACTTCAGAGAGATCAAGAGTCAATCGCTTTCTCTCTCTTTATATAAAACACACACAGCAGTACTGCAAGCTTCTCCCTGATCTGGAATACGAGTGTGTTTGGGTTTGCTTGGGGAACGGTTCTTCTCCTTAACACACAGTTTAAACATGTAGATAATGTCATCAGCAGTGTCAGTGTCAGCATCAATAGCAACAATTAACCACCCAAAACCATCAACACCAACATCATTATCAAACACCATTATAACCACCCAACATCACTATCAAACACCAACATCAAACATCACTACTTACATTCTCCATCAAACACCAACATTCACCATCAATACCAACATCACTATCAAATATCCACACAAACATTATCAAACACTAACATCTCCATCAAACACCATTAATACCCATCTCACCAACACTAACATCACAACCATCAAACGCCATCATCACTATCAAACACCATCACTACCAACATCACTATTCAGCACCAACACCAACTTTTACTATCAAACTCCATCAATACCCATCTCACCATGTAACGTCACCATCAAACACCTACATTCACCATCAACACTAACATACACCATCAAACACCATCAATACCAAAGTCACCATCAAACACCATTAATACCAAGACCACCATCACCATAAAACATCAATGTTCACTGTGTTGTGGGAGTATGTGTGCACATGTACCTTATCATTAGCAGAAATTGTGATTGTGTAGATTGTGTGCTTGTTTGTTTATATGCTCTTTATATTTGTTAACTTGGCATTAATTATAGTCCGTGTGTGTGTGTGTGTGTGTGTGTGTGTGTGTGTGTGTGTGTGTGTGTGTGTTGTGTGTCATGTCAGTTTGTGAAATAGATGGACAGAAAGTTTCAACCCACCACACACACACACACACACACACACATACACACACAGTGTGTCCCCTAATCGTCTTTCGCTGTCTCCAGGTCCCGTCTTCGAGGAGATTTAGGGCTGTAAAGGCGGGAAAAGAAAAAAAAAGAGGGAGCAAACTGTCACCTAGTGTCTGGGCCGATGATTTTTAGCCCTTACACACACACACACACACACACACACACACACACACACACACACACACACACACACACACACACACACACACTGCATGACTGCAGACTGCAGACATTTATTTGTTCTGCCATGGTCTGTCTTATGGCCAGTGTATTTATCTGTTTGTTTGTACATATCCTGAGCTGTCTGTCTGTCTGTCTGTCTGTCTGTCTGTCTACCTGTTTTCTGTTTGCCTGTCTGCCTACATACCTTACTCTTTGCCTGTCTGTCTGCCTGCCTGTATGTTTGTCTGTCTGCCTGCTTGCCCGACTTAGTGTGTGTATGTGTGTGTGTGTGTGTGTGTGTGTGTGTGTGAGAAATGTTGGTCTTACTGATTATAAAAATTGACTTAATTTTGTACACGAGACAAAACTAAATCTTAAAGACCACAGTTTAACCCCCTCATGTCTCTCTCTCTCTCTCTCTCTCTCTCTCTCTCTCTCTCTCTCTCTCTCTCCCAGGTAAGGCCCTGACGTTCCTCCTCCTCCAGCCCCCGAGCCCCAAACTTCCCGCCCACAGCACTATCCGACGCACCGCCATTGATCTGATTGGCCGAGGTTTCACGGTGTGGGAGCCCTACATGGACGTCTCGGCGGTGCTCATGGGCCTGCTGGAGCTGTGTGCCGACGCTGAGAAACAGCTGGCCAAGTAAGTATATACACACACACACACACACACACACACACACAGAGTCACACTCGCATGTCTATTCACTGACAACCTTCCTTAATGATGCCACAATGTACAATAAATGAATTATTTTAAGATCAATGAATAAAAGTAAGAATCAGATTGAATCTGTTACTGTACGGAGGCTGATGCGATTCGCATCTCGATGCACCGCCAACGATACGATACCATTCGATTCAAACACAATACAATTCATTGCAATATGATGCAGTGGGAAAAATGCGATGCTCTGCAAAATCGCTGAATCTTGCCGTCCCTTGTGTGTGTGTAAACTTCCAGCCAATCAGAGTCCAGTATTCACACCGACCACCTGAGTTGGAATAATATCGTGTATAATATCTGTAAAAAATTATCTTTATCGTGGAGTTCGTGCAGAACAGACGTGATTTCTGAGCGTCTTCCTGCGCTATGTGAACATCTGGACGAGGACCACGGACAGCGTGCGAGCGCGTGGCAGCACCGGACGCGCGGCAGGACAAGGACGCAGGGACGCAGGGTGTAATGCGATTGCAGGACATTATTATGATGTAGGACGTCTGCTGAGGCGTGTTGCAGGACCTTTAGGAGGAAGAGGGAGACCCATATGTCTGCAGGGAGGCGGGCGGGTCACCCCTCTAACCGGGTTAGGCGTATGAAGGATCTCCCCCTCGAGCCGACTCACCTCGTTAACCTGAAACCCGATCAGCGCCACAAACTTATTATCAATACAAATACGTCTGCGTTTTTTTAGCGACGCTCCTGATAATAGAGTTACTGCAAAATGGCACTCATTTATCAGGCGGGAGATCGGAACGAGGGACGACGAGTGAACGCTGGATGAGGGAGAGAGATTTGTCGCTATCTCTCTTTCTTTCTTATGCACTCTATACTTCTCCGTTTCTCTCTCTCTCGATTTATCGGTCTTTTTTTTACTCTCTTTTATGCACACTTTTTCCTTCTCTCTTCTCATGCAGATACTCGTTTTATCCTTCTCAGTCGCTCTCTCTCTTTCTAATACTCACGCTTTCTCTTTATCTCTCTGCCTCTTTTTTATCGTAAGGAAAAGGAGAGAGGGAGGGAGAATGTGTGAGGTGAAGGAGGGATGGAAAAAGGGAGAGGATAAAAACAAGTCTAAAGAGGGAAGAGAAGGAAGGAAGGCGATTAAGGAGAGAGAAGGGGGATGGAGGGGAGAGAAGTATGAGTGAGGGAGAAAGAGAAAGAGAAACAAAATAGAGAGGTGGAGAAGGAAACAAAGCTGACAGTCAGGAAGGAGAAGAAAGAGAGATGGAGGGAGAAGAAGGAGAAAGAGAGATGCAGGAGGAAGAAGGGTCGATAGAGAGGGAGTCAGGGAGAATGATGAAAGGAAAAAGGGAGGACAAGAAATGATGGACAGAGAAGAAGGAGCGGGAGAGATGGAGGGAGGAAAAAGAGGTAGAGAAATGGAGGGAGGAAGGAGAGGGAGAAACAGAGAGAGGAAGGATGTAAAGATTCTTTATAGTAGCACATTTGAACAAGTCTCTCTTGTCTCATCTTTTTTGTCTCGTCTCTTTGTATTTCTTGTTTACCTCGTCTTTTTTATATCTCTCTTTTCTTCTGTCTCTCTCTCTCGTCTCTCTCTCTTTCTGCAGTGGTTTGTGTATACACTGTAGTGTGTATTGCGAGGTCAGTTCCGGAGTCAGATCAGTGTGTGAGAGTGAGAACTCGCTTCACGCCAATCGCTCTTCAGATCAAAGTTATTGATCAGTTATTGGCAGAGGGCCGGAGCTTTAGAGCTTCAGAGACACAGGATCAGTCACTTAATCCCTCATTTACACTCATCTACAGATCTCCACATCTCCCTAAGTCTCACTGCACTGAGGCAGGCTGATGCTGCAGGGGCCGTTTCAGCCCACGTCTCAGCCTGCGTCTCAGCCCACCTCTTAGCCCACGTCTCAGCCCAGATCTCATCCTATGTCTCAGTTCACGTCTCAGCCCACGTCTCAGTTCAGATCTCATCCCATGTCTCAGCTCACGTCTCAGCTCACATCTCAGCCCGTGTCTCAGCCCACGTCTCAGCCCATGTCTCGGCCCAGATCTCATCCACGTCTCAGTTCACGTCTCAGCCTTCTTTCAGCCTGTGTTTCACCCCATCTCCATTTTTTGTTTATTTGTTTAGATTTTTTTTATTAGTTTACTACATTATTTTTGTTTGTGTGTGTGTGTGTGTGTGTGTGTGTGTGTGTGTGTGTGTGTGTGTGTGTGTGTGTGTGTGTGTGTGTGTAGTTCAATAGTTTGTTCTCTCTGCATTAATTAGTTCCTGTTGCTGTTGAATCCTATTAAACATGATGAATGTGAACGCTGACTGCACCCCAGGTCTCCCACCACATCTCACCTGCATCACTACCTGACTTCACTAACACCCATGGGTCTGAATGAAGCTGCACAAACCTCCACAAATATCTAGTGGAACATCTTCCCAGAAGAGTGGAGATTATTATAAATGTAGACTGGGCTGTTCAAAAAGAACATCATAGTTCATAACAATCTTATGGTCAGGTGTCCACAAACTCTTGGCAGTATATATATATATATATATATATTAGAACACAGATGATTGACAGCCTGCTATTTAGTTTCATCACAGATTTAAGTGTAAAGAAAATTTGCTAATTCTTATCTGAACACAACAGCTTGCTGAACACATTGATTTGTGTGTGTAAGA